>NC_136966.1:5734923-5866684 GCF_032717465.1 Coenobita brevimanus
TATTTTCTACAGTTTATTCTTGTTACGTTCAGAAGGCTTTATCCAGGTTAGTAAGGATCTCTCGCATCACCGGCTAAAAAGTCTATATGTAACTCCAGATCCAAGTCTCCTCTACGCTGAGTGACATCGGCTAATAGGGGCAAAAATATGCAGAAAACTGTATTCTCGGACTGAAGGTTTTAAGTTAACATTGTACGAAATGACTGATACTCATATATTTTGTACCTAAACAGCAGTAGTACCGGTAATTACTGTTGTAACCACAGGTTCACCCGGATGTGAACCCAGCTGACGGCATACTGATGTTGCCTGCCTCCTGCAATCCACCATCCCCCTTTCTGGGGATAAGGAAGGAGTTGAGGGTGTTTGGATAACCAGGCAGCGGAGCCGCCCAACTATGTCAGTGCCAGCGCGCGAAGAAGTCCCTCTCCAGCATCAACCTCAACACTAAGGAAAAAAGACGATAAGTAAATCCAATGAACAAGTGTAAGATGAAAAGTGGATGATAAAGATCATTTCGATGTATTGATAGAAGTCTCAAAGTACTTGCCTACACCTGCAACAAGGAGTAATTTGATGTTATGAATAAGGAAGCGAAAAGTTAAATAAATGCTATATACAGCAGTGAGTAAGTATAGATGATAACAGATCAATTAGACTGAGACGATTATAAATAAAAACCTTTGAACACTTGCCCACATCTGTAACACAGAATAAAATATGATAATGTTCTTGGGAGAAATTATGATATCTTTAGCTGGGCAGCAGAGCGCTAGAGTTCAAACGACTACTTCAAGACAATACAGACAAACATATAAGAGTCAACATGGTACCGTACTAGAGAAAGGGAATCCAAAGCTCGTTAAGAAGAGGAGGATCATTATTCAGCAGATTAGCCTGATTTCTACGGAAACAATCAGAAAATAAATCTGATTTCTGACGCTAAGAATATTTATATAATTCCTAATGCAATAATAGAAAGTTTTCTTTCTGACTTTTGTTAAAATAATGATTAAACTGATGTGATTTAAAGAATGCGTATTGGATTTTTTTTCTGCAAGAGTTTCTAGAATTTTTTTCTGACAACACTATTTTTTATTTCTAACCATATAAATAAATAAATAAATATATATATATATATATATATATATATATATATATATATATATATATATATATATATATATATATATATATATATATATATATATATATATATATATGCTGATATCCACAATGAAAAGGAAACACGATATATCCCGAGAGCTTTCGTGTATTCACATCTTCGGGGGAGAACAAAGTGAAGGAGTTGGAGTACACGTGTCATTTTTATACAGAAAGAGGGAGGGAAAGTATAAAAATGACAGGTGTACTCCAACTCCTTCACTTTGTTCTCTCCTGAAGATGTGAATACACGAAAGTGCTCGGGATATATCGTGTTTCCTTTTCCTTGTGGATATCAGCACATCTATCTATTTATCAATCTATCTGTCTATCAATCAATCAATCAATCTATCTATCTATATAAGTGTATCTATCTATATAAGTGTATCTATCTATATAAGTGTATCTATCTATCTATCTATCTATCTATATATAACGATTTTCGCTAGAGCAAAACTTTTATATTGCTGAACAAAGAAGGAATGACTGCGCATTGCTCGTGGTAAGAGAGGACGGTAATGAGAAAGGAGATTTGGAATACCTTTAATCGTCTGCAACTAGTTCTGTGTTGCTCTTATATGCTCGTCTGCTTCCCTGTGACTGGCGTCTGCACTAATGATGATACGCGTTTGAACTTTTTCAGACTCTTTCAAAACTCAAATGTGTCCCTGGGTAAGGTTTCGACGAGTCTGTTGCGTATATTTCCTGTTGACATGAAAACACTGACGGTAACATTTTTTTTTTCTCTCAAATATTACATTATTACGAAAAGTTTTACCTGGATTCCATATAGACGAAATCTGTCATCCTTGTCGATTTAATTATGTGGAAACCAACGAACTGCATAAGAGGTGGCATTTTTGGAGTTTCATTTATGCACAGAAAATCAGATTCCTTACAGCTTTATATGCTGATGACATGTTTTTTAGCGTAAGTAGCCCATGCTGGCAGTTGGAAGAATTATCCTGTCATCTGGTAACGTTGTTTTCATGGTAGATACGACAGTTTCGGTCCTACGTTGATCCTCTGCAGTTTCGGTCCTACTTGGATCCACTGCAGGTCCAAGAGGGTCCAGGTAAAGATGAATCTGTTACATCTTCACTCTAAACAACTTTTCCAAATAACTGCATAAGTCTTTTCCCATTGTGGGTGTATTTCTTGCATTTGAACAACAGACGCCACTGTGACAGCAAAGCAGATATTTTCATCCGAGGCATACCTACCATTCTTTGTGAACCAGGCGTGCTTTAATGATTAATCAATTTACGGTTGGTTAACTGAGTCCCCTTAACAGTTATTTTTTCTGAGTCACCCATACAAGCAATTATATTCCGCAATATATGCAGTTTTTGTCACCCATATCATAAGGCAACCGAGTAACCCATGCTAAAGGAGGGAAAAATGCAGTGGAAACGCGAGGGGAAGAAAGGAGTGGAACTGGTAGGGAGAAGAGGTGTGGTATTGGGAGGGGGAAGGGGAGAGAGAAGATGAGTGATACTGGGAGGGGGAAGTAGAAAGGAGTGGCATTGGGAAGGGGAGGAAGAGGGAGAAGAGGAGTGGAAATGGGAGGGGAAAGGGGATTGGAATTAGAAAGGGGAGGGGGAAGAGGAGTGGAATAGTGAGGGAGAGGAGGAGGGAGAAGAGAACTTCCTTTTGTGAGTCATGCACACAGAGAGTAATAATTCTGAGTCGCCAAGCAGTGATTTTTAGTTATGCACCCCCAGTTACTATCATTCAGGGTATAATCTTCCTTAGTGAACCAGGAGTGGACTCATTATTCATCAGAGAGAACCCCTAAGCAGAAAAAGATATGAAAGAATGAAAAAGAAAGAAAGAAAACAAGAGAAGAAGAAAGAAATGTGAAGATAAGTTACATACAGGTACGTTTTCAATGTGATGGTAACAGAAAGGCAATAAGGATATACATTCTGTCTGGCTCCTGACTATTGAATTTACGTAAGGGGGATACTTCGTTTGCTGGGAGTTTTCTTTCAGTAAAGTAAATCATCTGGCGTTAGTTAGAAGCACAAAGAAAAATATTGACGTGAAGTTATGAAACTATTAAATATCCTGAGGCCAGTGGTGAAAAAAATTTGGCGGACATCAGGTTTATACGGAAAATAGGCTTGGCGGAAAAGGGTTCGTGGGGAGATAGGTCCATAGGAAAATTGGGCCATACAGAAAAACAGAGCCAAAGGGAAAGTATGTTCATGAGGGAAAATGGGTCGATGAGGATAACAGACCCATGGGGAAAAAAGGTCCATGGGGGAAAACAGGTGGGTGCAGCGTTGAACCTCAAGTGGTGTAGCCGGAGACGGGCTTATGCGCTACTTTTCTCAAATTAAATTTCAGAGTGCCGTTGCTCAGGTATCATTTTCGTAAGATACGCAGCAAAATTTTCCAGACAACTTCATTGGTCAGGTGTGTTGTGTAGGTGAACCCAAACATCAGGTAACTTCAGCACAACCTTTTGATTCCACACCACCTCCACCACACATAAAGTAACGACAATTACATGCCCCTCACGAAGGCAGATATCAGAACGGTTAAGGTAAGGTACGTTAGGATAAGGTACGGCAGGATAGGGTAAGATAAGGTAAGGTATGGTTTTGGGAATGGTAAGGAAAGGTAAGGTAAGATAATAAGATACTATAAGGGGGAATGACAAGGCTCACTGTAGTAAGATAAGTAAAATTAACGTAAGGTAATTAAAGCAAGTTAAGGTACTGTAGGGTAAGGTAAAATAAAGTGAGAAAAAATGTAAGGTTAGGAGAAGGTGAGGTATGATAAGGTAAGGTAAGGTAAGGTAAGGTGAGGTAAGGAAAAGTAAGGCTGGATTTAGATTCGATTCGATATGTATGATGCTTTTTTTTTTTTTTTTTTTTTTTTGTTGCCTATCGACCATTGGGGCCGGAGCCCCTGGTCATTAGGGCAAAAATATATATATGTATATACATTGATACATTTATACATATATATATATATATATATATTTTAATATATATTTATAGATATATATATATATATATATATATATATATATATATATATACGAACATATATATATACATACATACACACATCCATGCATATGAACATACACACTTTCATGCAGTAAGTGGGGATTTTTTTTTTTTTTTTTTTTGCCTATCGACCATTGAGGCCGGAGCCCCTGGTCATTAAGGCAAAAATATATATATGTATATACATTAACACATATATACATATATATATGAACATATATATATACATACATACATACATACACACATCCATGCATAGGAACATACACACTTTCATGCGTATGATGCATTTCGTTCGTTCGTTCGAAGATTTCCTGCACGTATAGTGCAGGCCGGGCCATACATTAGCCCGGTCAGTGGGGTATGGGCTGGTTAAATAATAGTAAGTGGGGAGGACAGGACCTGGGGATTGCCCAGCACACACGTCCTGTCTCCTGACTGGCTTTGTGGTGTGTGCCGTATGATGCAGTAACAGGAATCAAAATCAATGATAGGTTTGCGTACTTTAGGTTAAGTTCAGGTGTAATGGGTTAGGTTAGGTAACAGTATGGATGGGCTAAGGTAGGTGAGGTTAGGAAGGGCAAGGTTAGGTTAGGTTGTGTTAGGTAAGGTTGAGTCAGAATTTATTAGACTAGGTTAGGTTAGGTCAGGATAGGCAAGCCTGTATAAGGAAGTGTCGGATTACATTAGATCCAACACATATATCAACAAAACATTACCGGTATGGAGCCAACCCGGTAACAATGCCCCATCCTCCACCCAAAGTAACGTGGACCCTCTGTTGCCGCCGGTAATATCAAAACCAATACCATCCTCTCCCATAAACACAAACACACGGCCACGGCAATAATCCCTATTCTGATTTATGTCTCCTTTTATTCTTATCTTATTCTCCTTTCCCTCTTCTCGCCCCTTTCCTTCTTCCAGTCTATTCTCATTCACCTCTTATGTTGTGCCTATTTCAGTCTAATATCCTACTTTCTTTCTTTCTTTTCTTTTTTTTTTGTGTGTGTGTGTATCCGTTCCCCCTCTATGTCCTCTTGTTCTTATTCCAGTTTCTTTATATTTGTATTTCACTTCCATCTTCATCTCTTGGTCCCTTTCTTTCTTCCATCATTGTCTCAACTTTCTACCATCCTTCATCTCAGTCCTAAGCACCAGTACCCTCCTGTTCTCTCTTCAGTTCATCCATTTCAGAATGTATTCATCTTGGCTTCATCATCCTTTTAATTTTATTTTTTTTCATTTGTCGCCATGTCAATAATTATCATCTCAGTTTCAACTTCTCTTTTTTCACTTCTCTTACTTCGTCTATCTTGCTACCCCTTTCGCCTTTTGTGCGCTCTTGGTCTCATTCCTATATATGGTGTTAACATCTCAGATTCCACTTCATTTTTGCTAATCACTTTCTCTTTCCTTTTTTTTTTTTTTTTCTGCGTCTATTTTTAGTTTCCTCTCCCTGCCCTGTCTTATTATTCCCTCCATCGTATCCATCCCGTTCCATTCGTACCACACACACACACACACACACACACACACACGGGCATAACCTTCGTAGCGACATCCTAGCGCCACTTCCATTACGATGCTGGATAATTATGTAAATGCTACGCATCGAGTTGTGCTTTGTTCAGGGCATTATATATGGGGCTGACGCAGGCCACAAGGGGGTTATCTGGGGAAGCTCCTGTATGAGAGAGAGAGAGAGAGAGAGAGAGAGAGAGAGAGAGAGAGAGAGAGAGAGAGAGTTTACTAGTTTGCATCTGCTTCTGTACATACGAGTATATGAGCCTCCATTTGTAGGATAGATAATTAATGTGCATGCTCGTGAGTTTAGCTTTCCAAGTACGTGTGTGTGTACATATATATATATATATATATATATATATATATATATATATATATATATATATATATATATATATATATATATATATATATATATATATATATTGTGACGGAACAGAGAAAACTGTCCCGCAAAGTTCCAGGTTCAAAACAAAAGAGTTAGGTAAAATTACAAGTTAAAGTTTAATACTCAAACTAACAACTAAACATTCAGGACTCATAAGGATAATGTAATGGCAAAAAACAGGTTAAATATATGGGTAACTGCAATAGCCTCTATTAACACGAAATTAGCAATAGTAAATTTATCTAAGTTAGCCCTGATAAAATGAGAAAACCGGATAATGCTCAGTGAATGCAAGATATATTATTGCAGATACAAAATATTAATTATATTGGCTGACAGTAAGAGTAAACCTTAACATTAATCACAAAGACCTCACCAGGCCTATGAATTAACACCTTATGCTATACAGTACAAGAAAAAATGTAATAACACTTATACTCAAATTACACAGCAGCTAGATGGTTGGAGACTTCCTGAGCACTCACACAAATAATAACAACTGTACAGGGGAGGACAGAGATGTGAGCAAAATGAGGAGTAGATCTAAGTGGCAATTAATGTAGAGACTGAGCTCATTATATAGGGGCCGGCAGAGCTTGATACAACTTGTAAGAAGGACGCGCAAATGAAGCCATAGGGGACAAAGAGTTGACACTCCTGCTCTGAACAACAGAAAGAACGACTTACTCTACTATAAGGGTAGAAGGGGGGAGTGATGTAGAACACGCTCGTGATCAAACATGCAGCATACTGTACGTTAGAATTACACAAAGGATGATGAAATCATGGGCTATGTAACACCTCCCCACAAAGAAAAAAAGAAATTTACTAAGGAAATTTCTTATTACTCTAAAACAATCTCTCTAAAGTCTAGATAAGCAATCTGCAATAACATTTTCTTTCCCCTTGACATGTTGTATGTCTAATGAATACTCCTGAAGATGTAGACTCCATCTTGTCAATCTCTGATTTTTATCTTTAAACTTACTAAGGAATTTCAGTGGGTTATGATCGGTATAAATGACTATGGGGTCAAAACCAGAACACAAATAAAATGAAAAATGCTGTAAACCCAAAATCAAGGCCAAAAGCTCTTTCTCAATAGTTGAGTAGTTCTTTTGAGGTGGAGTGAACTTCTTACTGTAATAAGATACAGGGTGTTCAATACCCTGATCATCCTCTTGCAGCAAAACAGCCCCAGCTCCTGTATCACTTGCATCAACAGCCATCTTAAAAGGGTTAGCAAAATTTGGAATAGCGAGCACTGGCTGACTTAATAGGATAGCTTAAAGTTTGCTGAAAGAGGATTGACAGTTATCGGTCCAGACATATTTAACTCCCTTTTTCAGTAGGTCTGTAAGTGGTGATACAAGAATTGAAAAGTTAAGAACAAATCTCCTGTAATAACCTACCATTCCCAAAAATCTTTGTAGCTCTTTCCTACTTTTAGGTCTGGGAAGATCACTTATAACCTGAACCTTAGCTCCTGGTGGTACAACGTGTCCATCACCAATTACGTACCCAAGGTACTGAACTTTAGCTTGACCAAACTCACACTTTGATAAATTAGCTACAAGATTAGCCTGAACCAAATGCTCAAGAAATTTACTGACATGGCATAGGTGATCTTTCCAGTTGTCACTGAAGATTAATACATCATCAACATAAACAACACACCCTGCCAAACCCTCTGTTACAACATTCATGAGCTTCTGAAATGTGGCTGGTGCATTCTTCATAACATATGGCATTACAGAACATGCAAAAGTCTTTCCTAGTGTTACAAAACATGAGATCTCCCTAGCACGTTCAGTCATAGGTACTTGCCAGTATCCCTTTAACAAATCAAACTTACGTATGTACCTAGCCTTTCCGATCTTGTCTGTGCAATCTTCCACGCAAGGGAGAGGGTAAGTGTCTGTTTTGGTTATCTGATTAACACGTCTGTAGTCGATGCAAAGCTGCTGTGACCCACCTGGCTTAGGGACTAGAGTGACAGGAGAACTCCACTCGCTCTGACAGGGCTCAATCATCTTGTGGTCCAACAGGTAGCCAAGCTCCTTCTGGATGAGAGGAACTTTCACTGGGTTCACACGGTAAGGAGGCAGTTTAATTGGCTTTGCGTCTCCAACATCGACATCATGCATCAACACAGTGGTTCTTCCTGGAGTGGCACGGAACACTTGCGGGTACTCCTGCAGTAATGCCGAAAACTCCTGCCTTTCCTCGGGAGCTAGATGAGAAAGCTTAGTCTGGAGATCATTCATGATATCAGGCTTCTTCCCCAAACTATCACTTAGGCTCATGCTGCATGGGAGAACTTCACTTGCAGACTCGGGTGGAACAGCTACAGTGCAGACTGGGTTATTTTCATCCCACCTGTGATATAACTTTAGCATGTTGATGTGACAAAGTTGCTTGTTCTTTCTACGATCTGGTGTGGCGATGACATAGTTGACATCACTGAGTTTCTTCTCCACGAAATAAGGACCACTAAACTTGGCCTGAAGAGGTTGCCCATGCACCGGTAGCAGAATCAAAACCTGATCTCCTGGCTGAAAGTGGCGTAACCTGGACTTCTTATCATACCAAGTCTTCATCTTCTCCTGAGCAGCTCCTAAATTCTCTCTCGCCAGCTGTAAAGCAGTGGACAGCCGTTCTTTGAACTTCATCACATACTCCAGCAGGTTGACGTCATCTTCCTCCAACAGCCAGCATTCCTTGAGTAACTTAAGGTGTCCTCTTACTTCATGGCCAAACAGTAGTTCAAAGGGTGAGAAGCCCAGTGATTCATTTGGAGATTCTCTTGCTGCAAATACAACGAATACAATACAGTCTTTCTGATGTTCCAAACAGTATTTCTTGAGCATCGATTTGAGTGTTTGATGATATCTCTCCAACGCTCCTTGGGTCTGGGGATGGTAAGCTGAAGACGTGATCTGGGTGATGCCCAACTCTTTCAGAGACTGCTTGAAAACATTTGACATGAAATTACTTCCCCGGTCTGACTGTACCTCCTTGGGCAGACCAAACTTTGTGAAGAACCCTAGCATTTCCTTAACCACGTTCTTTGCTGAGATATTTCTAAGTGGAATGGCTTCAGGATAACGAGTAGCCATATCAATCAGGGTCAACACATAAGAAAATCCTGAAGAAGTCTTAGGAAGAGGGCCCACAATATCCACCAACACACGGGTGAAAGGCGCCTCAAAAGGAGGAATGGGAACTAGAGGTGCAACCTTTTCGGTCTGATTACACTTCCCCACAACTTGACAGGTGTGACAAGACTTACAATACCAGGAAACATCCCTGAAGATACCTGGCCAGTAGAAGTGTTTCAAAATGCGTGCCACAGTCTTCCTCACTCCAAGGTGTCCTGCCAAACTGGAATCATGAGCCACTCTAATGATATCCTGCCTACAAACACGAGGGATGACAACTTGATGTACAACCTCCCATTCACAGTCGGCTGATGCTGTTGGGGGTCTCCACTTCCTCATAAGTACTCCTGACATTATATAATAACAAGTAGAAGCACCAGCTGACTCTTCCTCACTGCAAGCAGAGTTAGTTAGACCTTTCAACTCAGGGTCAGCAACCTGCAACTCAACCAACTCTTGACGAAACAAATTATCAACACTACGGGGTACTGCCTCATCTGGTGAGTGGTCCAAATTAGCAAGAAAAGTGTCAGCTAGGATAACATCATCGTCATCATTATCCTCTAAATCACCAGTAACTTTAGACTTAGCCCTAGTGACAGCACATGCAGAGAATACATCAGGGACATCACAATCCTGGGTCGCAGCCACTGGCTCACTACACAACTGAGGAGCTGGACACACTTGACTTCCACCAATATCATTTCCAAGTAAGAAAGTTACACCTGACATTGGGAGTGTCTCAACCAACCCAACCATAACGGAACCATTAACAAAACCAGACTCTAAATTCACTCTGCACAGAGGGACAGAGAAGTAATTATTCCCTGCACCTTGTAAGATTATAGTTTCATCAGAGGAATTAACATTAGAGCCTAGAACACTGGTCAGCATAAGGGATTGGCAAGCACCTGTATCACGATATATTTTAACTGATTTCCTGTCATTACTGTCCAGAGGCCTGACAAAACCATCAGACAGGAAATTAGCACATGAACTCTTGAGCGTGTTACCCACGTTACTGCTCAAAAGAGGAGCTTCATCATGAGAATTTAATTTACCCCTCAAAGCAGGTACAGTTAACTCGGTTAAAGAATTCTGGGAACTCTCAAGGGTGGACACTAGACCAATTGACTGAATATTCAAAGACTCCTTTTTGTTCACATCACGCTGTCTCCTGAAACATTTCTCCGTAGTATGACCAAGCTTACTACAATAAGTACATTTACTTTTCTGAAATCTAGAGGTGGAGCTAGTATTTACTTCCTGAGAAACATCATCTTTATTCTCTCTCCTGTTACCTGTACTCTGAGTAGAGGCAACGTACTTACTCTCAGCTTTCCTTTTTTCTTTAGAATATCTCTTGTGAGTGAGAACATATTCATCAGCTAAAACTGCAGCATCAGACAAATTATCTATTCTTCTCTCATCAAGATATAGGCTTACATCATTATTAATACATCTTTTGAAGTCCTCCAATAAAATCATCTGCTTAAATTTACCAAAATCAGAATCCACATTCTTAGAATTTAACCACTGCTCTAACAGATCTTCTTTGATTTTTGCATACTCAACATGGGATTGCTTATCTTGCTTACAAGTTGTCCTAAATTTTACTCTATAGGCTTCAGGAACAAGCTCATAGGCCTTAAGAATCAAGCTCTTAACTACATCATAATTATCACATTGATCCTGAGGCAAAGATGCATAAGTTACTTGAGCTTTACCGGTGAGAACAGTTTGAAGGAGTACTGGCCAATACTTTTTGGGCCAATTAAAACCTGTAGCTACCCTCTCAAACAACTGAAAATACTTTGTTAAATCAGATTCATTAAAAGGAGGGACAAGTTTAACATTTTTAGCCACATCAGAATCATCAGAGCTAGATGATCCAGTTCCACATTGTTTCATGCGATACTCATGGTCTGCCTGAATCCTAGTAAGTTCAATTTGTGCCTCTTGAATACGAGCCTGAGACTCAGCCTCCTTAGCACGTGCCTGAAACTCAGCCTCCTTAACCCGAGCCTCCTGCAGAGCTAGCTGTAACTTAGCTATTTCAATCTGAGTTTGCTCATTTGGAGGAGTTACATTAAACAAGCTTTTATTAATCATGCCAACAATATGATCTTTAGAATGATGAGAGTGAACTGCAATTCCCAATTGTTGAGCAACAAGCTTAAGTTCATTCTTTGTTCTGTTTTCTACATCACACTGTTTGCACATTTGACAAAAAATCTTTGGCTTCATCAAGCGTAGTAATAGTAGACATCATGAATAAATCACAGTCACAAAATATCAAGCAATATCCTTATGATAATATCCTGAATATCCTGATAAGAGGTCGCCAAATTTATGTTACGGAACAGAGAAAACTGTCCCGCAAAGTTCCAGGTTCAAAACAAAAGAGTTAGGTAAAATTACAAGTTAAAGTTTAATGCTCAAACTAACAACTAAACATTCAGGACTCATAAGGATAATGTAATGGCAAAAAACAGGTTAAATATATGGGTAACTGCAATAGCCTCTATTAACACGAAATTAGCAATAGTAAATTTATCTAAGTTAGCCCTGATAAAATGAGAAAACCGGATAATGCTCAGTGAATGCAAGATATATTATTGCAGATACAAAATATTAATTATATTGGCTGACAGTAAGAGTAAACCTTAACATTAATCACAAAGACCTCACCAGGCCTATGAATTAACACCTTATGCTATACAGTACAAGAAAAAATGTAATAACACTTATACTCAAATTACACAGCAGCTAGATGGTTGGAGACTTCCTGAGCACTCACACAAATAATAACAACTGTACAGGGGAGGACAGAGATGTGAGCAAAATGAGGAGTAGATCTAAGTGGCAATTAATGTAGAGACTGAGCTCATTATATAGGGGCCGGCAGAGCTTGATACAACTTGTAAGAAGGACGCGCAAATGAAGCCATAGGGGACAAAGAGTTGACACTCCTGCTCTGAACAACAGAAAGAACGACTTACTCTACTATAAGGGAGGAGATTGAGGGAGTGAGGTAGAACACGCTCGTGATCAAACATGCAGCATACTGTACGTAAGAATTACACAAAGGATGATGAAATCATAGGCTATGTAACAATATATATATATATATATATATATATATATATATATATATATATATATATATATATACAGTATATATATATATATATATATATATATATATATATATATATATATATATATCCACCATCCAATCCTACATTGCTCCATGAGGAGCGTAGGAGCCTGAGGCTAGGCAGTTGGTTCCGACATTTAAGATGAGAGTGACCAGCCTCACTCATCCCTGAGTGGTATTACATGAGCAATCAACCCCAACCATCCCTTGGATATAAACCTTCACCGGCTCAATCCGATTGGAGCGCAATAATTCCCCGCTAAACCATCAGGCGCCAAAATTTCGTTATATGGTTACCACCCAGCGTAGTAAATGGTTTCCTGGTGCACAGGAAACCATTTGGCTTGTCACTCAGTGTAGAGTCACGCACAGGCTGAAAGAAGTGGAAAGAATGAAGGAAAGAAAGACAGAAAAGGTAGTGTAAAGTCACCCGTAGGCAGAAGGACAAGGAAAGAATAAAGGAAAGAAAAACAGAAGAGAATGGAAGGAGAGAAGAATGGAGAGGAAAGGGCAGACACTCGAGAGCAGCACTACATCGAGTGAGTGGATGGTGAGCGCCCCCACCTATCACAATTATATATATATATATATATATATATATATATATATATATATATATATATATATATATATATATATATATATATATATATATATATATATGCGGGTTATTTTTTGCCCTATCAGTAGTGTATGTGCCCTGGCGTTGGCTACTCATTCCCGATATGTAAAGCAGAGATGTCCAGATGACTATCCTCGTTCGCCCGTGACATAATACAGTCATCAAGCCCAATACTTCCCTAGAATTTTTAACCTCATGAGCCAGCTCTTACTGGAGAACACTAGATCATCAAGCGTCCTTTCGGTTATATAGTTACTATCCAGCCGCGTAAGTGGCTGCCTGGATATCTGGAAACCTATTAACTCACCACTAATTTATTGTAAAGTAACCTGATGGCTACTCAAATGAACTAAGTAGATGGTGTACATCCTTACTTTCATTATATAATCGCGGTACCGTCTCGCAAAGCATTCACAACTTTTTTTTTTTATACTTCACTACCTGACAATACATATACAGGTAGAAGTTTAACGTCGGCCACTTTCTCTTTCAAGAAATAAGTTTGATTACAGTCCAGTGCAGCCTTAACATCCAATTTTGATAGTTTAGCTGTTGTATGTAATTTCTGACACATAACAGGAGACACTGAAATCCTGGTAATAGTAATTTTTATTTGCTACTCTTGATCAATATACATTTTTTGCAGGACTTTCTCGGCATAAGAAGTGTGTGTGTATGGTGGGTGCGTTTGTGTGTGTGTGGGGGGGGGGAGTTTATGCTTTTGAAAAGGTTGAATGTGTGTGGATGGGAAGGGTTAGTATGGTTGTAGGAAGAGAGGGGGAGTATTTGTGTATGAGGCGAGTGAGGGAGAGGGAAGTACAAATATATGCGCTGTGAAGAGTGTGTGTGAAGGGAGGGGGTGAGAGATATATGAAGGAAGGGAAGAATTGGTGGTCTGTGTTTGTTAGGGGAGGGGGGAGGGATGGAGGTCCACCTGTTACAAAGCCTCCCCAAGTCCAGTCACCGCCTAGTTTTTCCCAGGCGGCACTGATTCACAACAAAGTACATCTGACGTAGGAAAATATCCATGACCCTCCACATAATACCCAACACCCACCCTCTCCCTTGCTTTTCCTCTATCGGTTGCTCTTCCTTCTACTCCTCCTTCGTCTTCTTCCTCCTAAAGCCTCTCAGCACCTTCATATTTTTTTCCATCTTTTGTTCCATCCATCATCACCTCTCCTCGTTTCAGCCGCTCCTCCTCCTTTTTATCTCATAATTCTCTGCAAGATTCCGTTGTTTTTCCACTGTCCATCATTACCTGTATCTTCATCATCTTCATCCATTGTCCATAACTGACTTTCCAACAATTCAAAAGTCATACTGGCTTGGCTTTTTACCCTAAGCCTTCTTCTTCTTCTTTTCCACTTCTTTCAGCTTATTCCTTTATTTATTTATTTATTTATTTTTTGTCCTACACACTACCCACTTTCACCTCTCCTTTCCTCCTCCTCCTCCTCCTCCTTCGTGCTCGTACCTTTCAGCTTATTCTTTCACAAGCCTTTTCCATCACTTGCTTTATCCATCGTCACTTTTACCTCCATATTTTTTTTTTTTCCCATTAACACCAGTTCAAGATTTTCACACTTTCCAAAACTTATCCATGTTCATTGTTTCCATCCATACCACTACTCAGCCTCTTCTCCTTCAGTATGTATTCCATCCCTATGTTGTATTTTCTTTCTCTTCCAGTATCTTTCCTCCCTTCTTCCTTAATTTTCAAATCTCTTCCATTTCTTTCTTTCATGCACTCCATTACTTGAAGTCTACTTCACTTTCCTTCTATGTTTCGATCCATTTTTCATGCCTGTCCTATACATTTTCTATTTTCCAGTATTTTTCTTTCCCTCTTTGGACTTTAATTCCATTCCTGTTTTTCCGTTCTTTTTCTCAAGCCATTCAAACAATGTTCTTCATCTTCTAATACTCTTTCTTGAGTAAGACCGACCATTGTAACTAATATTTTTGCTTTTCCCTCCAATTTCTCCTTCTCCTGATTAGCTCCGTCCGCCCTTCTCTCTCCCATCTCTCTCTTTTCCATCCCTCTCTCTTTCCTTCATCCCTCTCTTTCCTCCATCCTTCTCCTCTCCATCCGTTTCTCCATCCATTCAAGCCAAATCCTTCATCCTTCAGTGCACATGTTTTCTACTCAACCAACGAGGCTAACCAGTATTTATGGTTTGAGGGCAGAGAAGATGAAAGGTCAGTGAACACACACACACACACACACACACATTCCCCCCCCTCTCTCCCTCTCTCTCTCTCTCTCTTTGTGTTCCAGTCTAGGGGATGCTCGACGGGAGGAGTCACCTTTTCTGAGGAACTAGGCTTTCTCAGCTTTAATTTTCAACCGATATTTTTAACTGTTTTTGTTTTATGCATAGTGTTATGCTGTGATCTTGACATATTATGTAAACATGAATGTTAGATTACTTTTTCTGGTATATTGTATTGTTATGTATATATTTATGTATATTTATGTATATATTTAAATATATGTATTATGTCTTATCCATCGTTGTTCTGTTATTACTCCTCTTGTAGGGCGGCAGTGACCTCTGTTGTTACTCTACCATTATCTATACTGTATAGGATAATCAGTTAATAAATCAGTCTCTCTCTCTCTCTCTCTCTCTCTCTCTCTATTTTTTCGGTCTTTAATATTAGGTATTCCGATAGACATTAATGACAGACAGACAAACAAACAGAAGAATGTAAAACTTGCCATTTCTGCATTATGCAAAGGTCCCAAAGACTGAATAAGGGCAAGTTTCTGTATATGGGGTTTGACTTGGTCCGTAGTACCTTTGTGTTCTCTGGTTGTATTCTTTAACTCTTTATCATCCGGGTCAATCACTGTATAAGGTCAATTATTATTCAGTTTCTCTGAGTGTATTACATTGTCTTTTCCCGGTTCTTTCTATGTATCTGTTGTTTATTATTTTCTATTTTTTCAGTACCCTCCGGTGGTCCGGTCGGTAGCGAGTTCGTCTACCATTCATGCTGGTCTGTGTTCAGTCTTATCACTGGGGAAATATTTAAGAAGATCCATCAGTCTGCCATTTCAAATAATTTCACGTGCTTGCGCCCTCACTGACATATACAGACTGTCTTACTTGCACGCACAACCACTACAACACAGATTTACACATTTTCACTCAACACACCAAACACCTGCCACAACTTTACCACTGCGTAAAGCACTGGGTAGGGGCGAGACACTTCTGAGTCCAAAGTTGTGTTTCTCACCCATAAGGCTTCGTTACCTATCTAGTCCGGTAAACCACGGCTTGGACCCATAAAGCAATGTCTGTATGTTAGTCAACGGTATAGCAGACCTGCCTGTCCATAACAGACGTGTGGAACGCGGCCGCTGCAATACAATACATAGGTACTTTTCATCACATAACATTTTCCTCCTCGTTTAACAGACTACACTTTACTCTCCCTCCACCTGCCCGGAGCTGACCACTTTAGCCGACTTTTGCAGCAGCTTGGCCACCAAAAGTGGATGGCATGAGCACTGGACAGGATACAGCGGTGGTGGTGGCGGTTACATATAAAATCTTTATACCAACAACATTTGCATTATTACGTTACTGAAGAGAAAAACTAGAATAAGACAGACAGACAGACTGACAGACAGACAGACAGAGAGCAGAGGTACGAGTAAATTATTTTGACTCCACACCCACACAGCCTTTCCCCTGCCACTGATAATGCAACAAACATGGTATTGCCAATAAACTGCTTGCACAGGGTTTTCCTGACACTCTTCTTTCTTTTCGTCCTAGGTGAGCACAAAACCTAGCATGTTCTAAACATGGTTTTCGTAAAAGGATGTTAGCTATTCCTTTTTCCTTTTCAGGAGAATCAGGCTGGTCGTCTACCCGAATGCAACGTGTTTTCTTCTTTGTTGAGAAATATATATATATTTTTTCTTAATTTGAACCTCTTCAAGGGCAGAAGACTGTACTTGACTGTAGTGGCATATAAGACCCATACACTTCGGAAGGGGTAAAATAGGACTGGCTGATTTTTTTTTCTCTTTTTTTCCGTCTTCAAAATATTTACAATTAGATATAATCAAGGTTTATTTTACCCGAAATATCTGATAAACTAGCAACTTTTGGACGTACAGTATTGGCTACATATTTGGATGCATGGGAGAGATTTATGTTCCCTTAACCTCTTCAGTAAAATAGCCTTTTGTGTGTGTGTGTGTGTGTGTGTGTGTGTGCGTGTGTGTGTGTTTAACCACAAAACATTTTCACCCATACTATTGGGAGACATGTTTCAAACTGGGGCAATAGTTATAAGCAAGCATAACTTTTGCATATGATTGCTTGTGTACAGTTATGTCTTCACTTGTTGTCGCCCTAATTTGTCACGCCGAGCACACATGCATCTGCTTCTGTTTGGCAGTCCTACAGGTTCAGTACAATACATACATCATGCAGGACTCAGGCGTCTCCTTATGGTAGACAGTGCCTCACCAGGGATGAATAAAGGTCCTTACCAAAGTAGTAGATGCAGGAAAATATGAAGAGGTTTGGTTCCCGGGTGGACGTGCAACAGTTGCTCCACTGAGGGCTCACAGTGCTACCACGTGTAGGTTCCTTGTCAGCGCAAAACACTTCACAATCAATTAAAATCGATCATTATTCTAAAACCGTCAGAAAAGCAAAACACTCTTTGATAATAAGTTAACTGTTTTTTTAGACTTGTTTATTCTGTAAATGGTTATGATCCTTGTCTGTAGGTGGCCACAACAAACTAACTAAAGATGCCTGCGCACTGGAATGTTTAATATTCAATAAACTCGAACTTTCTGGAACTTCCCAAGATATATTTGTACGCACTCAAGGCCTATCTGGACGCGTTAAAGATCTAGTTTTACGCACTCAAAATCAATTTTGACTCGTTCTGTCTGTGTAGAGCCAGACGCCATAATCCCGTAAAGAGTGGTAGGAAAAAAAAAAGAAAAATCGCCTCCATGTCGCCCTGTCCCCTGCCATTTCTTTGCCCTCCCCACAACTTACACCTCCCTTTCTCATATACCTCTTCTCCCTCCCTCAGTCTCTCCCTTGGTCTCCCCTTCCCTCACCTCCCTCCACCTCACTCACATACGCTGTTCCAGTTATTCTCTCACTCCAACCTCTCCACATGGCCAAACCACCTCGGTGTATATCTCCTAACTTATTCCATCACATCCATATCCACACCATAATGCTCCTGCTTTTACTCATTTGTCAGTCTGTTTCTTCATGTAACTCCACCTGGTCGTCTCAAATCAGCCATTTCCACTGCCCTCACTCTTAAACTGTGTCTTCCACCAAGGACCAAGCTTCATTTCCATGCATTAGATTGGAGATCACAATACTGTCATGTAGCAACTTTTTTACTTCCATGCTCACTTCCCTATATATATATATATATATATATATATATATACAGAGAGAGAGAGAGAGAGAGAGATAACCTATCCCATGGCTTCCATACAATACCCCACAACTCTCTGCAACTCCTCCTCCAGTGTCTCTTACAACCCATTTTAACCTTACCCACGACCCTCCTACAACTTCTTTCCACAACTCACTTCTACAATCCATCCTACAACTCAGTGGACAACACTAATGTTACTCCATACCACTCTACGACCCTCTGCGACCCATCTACGATCCCTAATTTCGATATCCACCCAACCATCCTGAATGGTGAAACAATTAACCTCTCTATATTCTTTCCAGACCCAGCTTAAAATCCTCGTCGAGAGAGAGAGAGAGAGAGAGAGAGAGAGAGAGAGAGAGAGAGAGAGAGAGAGAGAGAGAGAATGATGCGTTTACAATTACCGAAACACACATATGCTCATACGCATCAATCATCCACTCCAACCTGCACACCCATACATACGAGGAGAGACTCCAAAATTCCGAAAATAGATTGACAGCGCGGAAAAATGCAACTGTTTCCTGTTGCGCCGCTGGGCAGCACTTGTAGTGAATGTACCGTAGTGAATCATTCTGCCACGTGGCATCGCACTGAGAAGGCAGAGTTGGCATTTCTGTTTTTTTTTCTTTCTTCGTGCACATGACTTTTGCAATTCTCGTTCTCAAACCACTATGGCGGATTAGAATCAGCAGAGTGTTAATTATTTACTTATTTATATATTTATTTGCTCGGGAAAACCGTGGCTGAGGCAGTCCCAGTGCTTGAACAATCTTTCAAGGAGCAGGCAGTGAAAAAATAAAATAAGTCTACGAATGATACGAGTGTTTTAAGAAAGACTACAAGTCAGTCTAAGACAACATATCCTGGCCGTTCTTCGACCTCTCGAACAGTTGAAAATATCGAGAAAATTCGACAGGTAATCTTGGACGATCGTCGTCTCATTATTGGCGAACTAGCGGAGGCCACAGGCTTTTGTTGTAACTCATTCCAATGGATTTTGATACAAGGTTTTGGCATGCACCGAGGCTCGGCAAATTTCTTTCCCCGCCTTCTAACGGAAGATCAAAAGAGCAAATTGAGTGGACGTATGTCAGGACTTGAAGAACAGTTGAGGAACGACCCAGAATTTCCTTTAATTGTCGAGTTACGAGACCTATGTTTGCCTTTATGACCCCCAAACCTAGCAGCAGCCCATTGAGTGGACGACACAAATATCTCCAAGACCGAAAAAAGGCACTTCAGGTCAAGTCCAACATCAAGACAATGTTGATCTTGTGTTTTTGACATTGAGCAAGTTGTCCATAATGAATTTGTTCCCCGAAGACAGATTCGTTTCGTTTCGTTTCAAGATTTCCTCCGCCTATAGTGGAGACCGGGCTATACAATAGCCCGATGTAAACATATTGTGAATCAGCAGTTTTATATTACAGTGCTGAGGTGTCTACGGAAAAGCATCTTCCACAAACGTCCGGAGAAGTGGCACACCCAGAAATAGTTCATGCATCACGACAACGCCCTACCACACACAGCATTGTCAGTTCTGTAGTTTTTGGGCCAAAAACGTCATTGTTGCTCCGCACCCCTCTTACTCGCCAGAACGCGCTCCATGTGATATTTTACTTGCTCCCCAAGATTAAGTTAAAACTGAAAGGCTGAAGATTTGACAATTTAGAAGAAATCCAGGAAAAAAGCAGGAGTCTCCGAATAAGCTGACAAACACTGGCTACAGGAAGTGTTTCCAGGAATGGGTAAAGCGTTAGGACAAGTGTATTGCGTCTCAAGGGGAGTGTTTTTAAAAGAACTATAATGGATTTGCCGTAGCTTTTGTAATGATCTTTTTCTGTAAATAATTTTGGGAATTTCGGGTTCCTTCAAGTAAACACATGTAATTTTTGCTCTGCATAACGCCTTCAGTTTAAACTTGTCAACGCAGAATACTTCACCCACGCATCAAAACTCGACGCCACTTACCGTTACACACCACCACTTGGGCACTGATACCTACCATCAATATTCCAATGGGCCAGTGGTAGCCAGTTTACAAGAAGACTAATGGTCTTAGCGGCGAAGCACCAATGGCCATTATGAAAACAAGGAAATTTACTTTATCTAGCCCTGTTGCCACAGTACTGTATGGGACGCGTTGTTGTTGTTGTTGTTGTTGCCCCAGGTCCATCTGAACGTGAACCCGGTGGACTATAGGCTGAAAATGCCCATCTCCTGCAATCCAACGCCTTCCTCTCGGAGGATAGGGAGGGAGCTGAGGTACGTTTGCATAAACTTATAGCACAGCCGCTCGATTCTGTCTGTGCCACCACGTGAAGACACCGTTCTCCATATCCTCTGTGATGGGTAGGATCCACATACATGACAAATTTTGCATTCGTTGACGTTATTTATTGCTTTATACTTACTATACTCTGTTACTTATAACTAAGCGTAAAATACCATCTCTCCATCTCGACAGTCGAGCTCTAACAACAGAATAATACTAGAATAATGTGCTAGTCACAGAGAACTACCACGACAAGGTTGTTTAGACATTGTGTGTGTCACTTCTGCACTGAGATACGGATGTACAGTATAAACTGCCATAAGTCGAAAATGTCCACCACATTAAAGTGAATGAATTATACCTACATATGATCAGGAGAACACCTGGTAGTAAAGAAGTAGATAAAGTATACCTACATATGATCAGGAGAGCACCTGTTAGTAAAGAATTGAAGAACTATGCCTACATACGACCAGGAGAACACTTGGTAGCAAAGAAGTAAATGAACTCTACGAGTACCTGCATACAGAGCAACTGGTAGTAAAGAAGTGAATTTGGGCTGTATCGAGCTCCTACGGTACGGAAAGTTTCTCCAGAAGTTCATAAAATTATCGTAGCTATTATTTATCCCTTCAATAGTGGTTTATGCCTGATCCTACCAGGCGATTTTATTCTGATTAGTAAAGAAGGACGTTATGAAGGTTGTATCAAAATTTTCTGGTTCGAAAATTGTCTAAAACTTAACAAAAATATTTTCCTTTAAACGTTACATCTCCTTCTGTCTTTTCCCATCCCGGTAATATTTTCCATTTGTCCACTCTCCATTAGTTGTTCCTTCCTCGTCTCCTTTTTTCCTCCCTATCACCCTCTTCCCTCATTTCCTCCATCCCTCCTCTTTCTCTCCTTTCCTACTTACCTCCTCCCTTCCAGCTTCACCTCTTCCATCCTAAACCATCCTTGTACTTGAGGCCTGATAGTCGCCATGGTGTAATTATAAAGTAATCAAGGGGGACGCCCGCCCATTCTCCGCTTTAAATCATACTTCAACACCTCACAGCCCTCAGTTCATGATCAAGGCTTTTGACTTTATCTTATTTTCACTGGAGTCTGGGCTATTTGTTTTCTCGACACCTTGAATCCAATGACCTATTTAATGTTTTATTCCTGCTGCCACCGGACGCTTACAATGGGATATGAGAAGTTTGCAATCTTTAAGCCGAACTGGATACATACAGGGTCCTCTTTTTTTATTTTTTTTTTCCATTAGAAATTTTTAAAAGGGAGGTTTACTAACAGAGTGAGTCATTTGTTTTCTTAAAGCCTTCACAAGCAGATTTTTTTTTTCTTTTTTCGCGAAGTGCGTGGAGGTAGCGAGAATTCACTTAGTAAATGTTTTTTTTTTTTTTGTTTTTTGTTTTTTTTTTTTTTAGATCCTCCACCTCCATACAATTCTGGATACTCACCTGCCACTGTGTCTAAGGGCCCGGACACACTTGCCTCCGAACATGTGCTTGACAAGACGAAACGACGCATCGGGTTAGAGCTGCTTCAATATTCGAGTCTGAACGTTGGACGGACCCCTGAGTCCCGTTTCCTCTTGACGATCACATGTTCGAGGGCATGTGTGTCCGGGCCCTAAGCGATGAAAATACTCTCTCGAATATATTCACATCAGGAGAATTATAATGTCCACATTAAGCTCAGTTTCTTTGTGTGTGTGTGTGTACTGTATATATATATATATATATATATATATATATATATATATATATATATATATATATATGTATATCTATCTATCTATATAGGCTATATATATGCAGTATATATATATATATATATATATCCATCGCCAGACGCCATGTATCCCAAATGGGGTGGCCAATGGCTTAGAGTTAATTGTTTTACAGGGAGGGGCACTAATCCTCCACCAACCCCACTTGACTCGTAGGGATGCCAACAGCATCTGGTGTTCCCAGGCGGTCGTCGTCACCCATCCAAGTACTAACTAACCAGACCCAACGCTGCTTAATTAACTTGGCTGATCGGACGAGAAGCGGTGTACTCAACGTGGCATGGCCGTCATATATATATATATATATATATATATATATATATATATATATATATATATATATATATATATATATATATATATTGTTACATAGCCTGTGATTTCATCATCCTTTGTGTAATTCTAGCGTGCAGTGTGCTGCATGTTTGATCACGAGCGTGTTCTACCTTACTCCCCCCCTCCTCCCTTATAGTAGAGTAGGTCGTTCTTTCTGTTGTTCAGAGCAGGATTGTCAACTCTTTGTCCCCATGGCTTCGTTTGCGCGTCCTTCTTACAAGTTGTGTCGGGCTCTGCCGGCCCCTATAGAATGAGCTCAGTCTCTGCATTATTGCCACTTAGGTCTACTCCTCATTTTGTTCACATCTCTGTCCTCCTCTGTACAGTTGTTATTATTGTGAGTGCTCAGGAAGTCTCCAACCATCTAGCAGCTCTGTAATTTGAGTATAACTGTTACTGCATTTTTTCTTGTACTGTGTAGCGTAAGTTGTTAATTCTTAGGCCTAATAAGGTTTTTGCGATTCATATGTTTTGAGTGTCAGCTCTTATTAAAAATATTTTGTATCTGTAATAATATATCTTGCATTCACTGAGTATTATCTGGTATTTCATTTTATCAGGGCTGACTTAGATAAATTTACTCATGCTAATTTCGTGTTAATAGAGGCTATTGCAGTTAGTCATATATTTAACCTGTTTTTTGCCATTACATTATCCTTATGAGTCCTGAATGTTTTATTGTTAGTTTGAGCATTAAACTTTAACTTGTAATTTTACCTAACTCTTTTGTTTTGAACCTGGTACTTTACGGGACAGTAGTGATTTTTACTATTCTCACTTAAAGTGTACATTATCTTTCTCTGTTCCGTAACATAAATTTGGCGACCTCATATCAGGATATTCAGGATATTATCATAAGGATATTGCTTGATATTTTGTGACTGTGATTTATTCATGATGTCTACTATTACTACACTTGATGAAGCCAAAGATTTTTTGTCAAATGTGCAAACAGTGTGTGATGTAGAAAACAGAACAAAGAATGAACTTAAGCTTGTTGCTCAACAATTGGGAATTGTTGTTCGCTCTCATCATTCTAAAGATCAAATTGTTGACATGATTAATGAAATCTTGTTTAATGTAACTCCTCCAAATGAGCGAACGCAGATTGAATTAGCTAAGTTACAGCTTGCCCTGCAGGAGGCTCGTGTTAAGGAAGCTGAGTTTCAGGCTCGTGCTAAGGAGGCTCAGTCTCAGGCTAAGGAGGCGGAGTCTCAGGCTCGTATTCAGGAGGCTGAGTTTCAGGCACAAGTTGAACTTCCTAGGATTCAGGCAGACCATGAGCATCGCATGAAACAAGGTGGAACTGGATCATCTAGCTTTGATGATTTTGATGTGGCTAAAAATGTTAAACTTGTCCCTCCTTTTAATGAATCTGATTTAACAAAGTATTTTCAGTTGTTTGAGAGGGTAGCTACAGGTTTTAATTGGCCCAAAAAGAATTGGCCAGTACTCCTTCAAGCTGTTCTCACTGGTAAAGCTCAAGCAACTTATGCATCTTTGCCTCAGGATCAATTTGATAATTATGATGTAGTCAAGAGCTTGATTCTTAAGGCCTATGAGCTTGCTCCTGAAGCCTATAGAGTAAAATTTAGGACAACTTACAAGCAAGATAAGCAATCCCATGTTGAGTATGCAAAAATCAAAGAAGATCTGTTAGAGCAGTGGTTAAATTCTAAGAATGTGGATTCTGATTTTGGTAAATTTAAGCAGATGATTTTGCTGGAGGACTTCAAGAGGTGTATTTATAAAGATGTAAGCCTATATCTTGATGAGAGAAGAATAGATAATTTGTCTGATGCTGCAGTTTTAGCTGATGAATATGTTCTTACTCACAAGAGATATTCTAAAGAAAAAGGGAAAGCTGAGAGTAAGTATGTTGCCTCTACTCAGAGTGCAGGTAACAGGAAAGAGAATAAAGATGATGTTTCTCAGGAAGTAAATACCAGCTTCACCTTTCAGAAACGTAAATGTACTTATTGTGGTAAGCTTGGTCATATTACGGAGAAATGTTTCAGGAGACAGCGTGATGTGAACAAAAAGGAGTCTTTGAATATTCAGTCAATTGGTCTAGTGTCCACCCTTGAGAGTTCCCAGAATTCTTTAACCGAGTTAACTGAACCTGCTTTGAGGGGTAAATTAAATTCTCATGATGGAGCTCCTCTTTTGAGCAGTAACGTGGGTGACACTCTCAAGAGTTCATGTGCTAATTTCCTGTCTGATGGTTTTGTCAGTCCTCTGGACAGTAATGACAGAAAATCAGTTAAAATATATCGTGATACAGGTGCTTGCCAATCCCTTATGCTGACCAGTGTTCTAGGCTCTAATGTTAATTCCTCTGATGAAACTGTAATCTTACAAGGTGTAGGGGATAATTACTTCTCTGTCCCTCTGTGCAGAGTGAATTTAGAGTCTGGTTTTGTTAATGGTTCCGTTATGGTTGGGTTGGTTGAGACACTTCCAATGTCAGGTGTAACTTTCTTACTTGGAAATGATATTGGTGGAAGTCAAGTGTGTCCAGCTCCTCAGTTGTCTAGTGAGCCAGTGGCTGCGGCCCAGGATTGTGATGTCCCTGATGTGTTCCCTGCATGTGCTGTCACTAGGGCTAAGTCTAAAGTTACTGGTGACTTAGAGGATAATGATGATGATGATGTTATCCTAGCTGACACTTTTCTTGCTAATTTGGACCACTCACCAGATGAGGCAGTACCCCGTAATGTTGATAATTTGTTTCGTCAAGAGTTGGTTGAGTTGCAGGTTGCTGACCCTGAGTTGAAAGGTCTAGCTAACTCTGCTTGCAGTGAGGAAGAGTCAGCTGGTGCTTCTACTTGTTATTATATAAAGTCAGGAGTACTTATGGGGAAGTGGAGACCCCCAACAGCATCAGCCGACTGTGAATGGGAGGTTGTACATCAAG
This sequence comes from Coenobita brevimanus, assembly GCF_032717465.1. Lineage (NCBI taxonomy): Eukaryota > Metazoa > Arthropoda > Malacostraca > Decapoda > Coenobitidae > Coenobita > Coenobita brevimanus. The sequence continues at coordinate 5,760,743 of NC_136966.1, forward strand.
TTGTCATCCCTCGTGTTTGTAGGCAGGATATCATTAGAGTGGCTCATGATTCCAGTTTGGCAGGACACCTTGGAGTGAGGAAGACTGTGGCACGCATTTTGAAACACTTCTACTGGCCAGGTATCTTCAGGGATGTTTCCTGGTATTGTAAGTCTTGTCACACCTGTCAAGTTGTGGGGAAGTGTAATCAGACCGAAAAGGTTGCACCTCTAGTTCCCATTCCTCCTTTTGAGGCGCCTTTCACCCGTGTGTTGGTGGATATTGTGGGCCCTCTTCCTAAGACTTCTTCAGGATTTTCTTATGTGTTGACCCTGATTGATATGGCTACTCGTTATCCTGAAGCCATTCCACTTAGAAATATCTCAGCAAAGAACGTGGTTAAGGAAATCCTAGGGTTCTTCACAAAGTTTGGTCTGCCCAAGGAGGTACAATCAGACCAGGGAAGTAATTTCATGTCAAATGTTTTCAAGCAGTCTCTGAAAGAGTTGGGCATCACCCAGATCACATCTTCAGCTTACCATCCCCAGACCGAAGGAGCGTTGGAGAGATATCATCAAACACTCAAATCGATGCTCAATAAATACTGTTTGGAACATCAGAAAGACTGGGATAAAGGTCTTCCATTCGTTGTATTTGCCGCAAGAGAATCTCCAAATGAATCATTGGGCTTCTCACCTTTTGAACTACTGTTTGGCCATTAAGTAAGAGGACCCCTTAAGCTACTCAAGGAATGCTGGCTGTCGGAGGATGATGACGTCAACCTGCTGGAGTATGTGATGAAGTTCAAAGAACGGTTGTCCACTGCTTTACAGCTGGCGAGAGAGAATTTAGGAGCTGCTCAGGAGAAGATGAAGACTTGGTATGATAAGAAGTCCAGGTTACGCCACTTTCAGCCAGGAGATCAGGTTTTGATTCTGCTACCAGTGCATGGGCAACCTCTTCAAGCCAAGTTTAGTGGTCCTTATTTCGTGGAGAAGAAACTCAGTGATGTCAACTATGTCATCACCACACCAGATCGTAGAAAGAACAAGCAACTTTGTCACATCAACATGCTAAAGTTATTTCACAGGTGGGACGAAAATAACCCAGTCTGCACTGTAGCTGTTCCACCCGAGTCTGCAAGTGAAGTTCTCCCATGCAGCATGAGCCTGAGTGATAGTTTGGGGAAGAATCCTGATATCATTAATGATCTCCAGACTAAGCTTTCTCATCTAGGTCCCGAGGAAAGGCAGGAGTTTTCAGCATTACTGCAGGAGTACCCACAAGTGTTCCGTGCCACTCCAGGAAGAACCACTGTGTTGATGCATGATGTCGATGTTGGAGACGCAAAGCCAATCAAATTGCCTCCTTACCGTGTGTTCCAGTGAAAGTTCCTCTCATCCAGAAGGAGCTTGGCTACCTGTTGGACCACAAGATGATTGAGCCCTGTCAGAGCGAGTGGAGTTCTGTCACTCTAGTCCTTAAGCCAGGTGGGTCACAGCGGCTTTGTATTGACTACAGACGTGTTAATCAGATAACCAAAACAGACACTAAGCCTCTCCCTCGCGTGGAAGATTGCATAGACAAGATCGGAAAGGCTAGGTACATAAGTAAGTTTGATTTGTTAAAGGGATACTGGCAAGTACCTGTGACTGAGCCTGCTGGGGAGATCTCATGTTTTGTAACACTGGGAAGGACTTTTGCGTGTTCTGTGGTGCCATGTGGTATGAAGAATGCACCAGCCACATTTCGGAAGCTCATGAGTGTTGTAACAGAGGGTTTGGCAGGGTGTGTTGTTTGTGTTGATGATGTATTAATCTTCAGTGACAGCTGGAAGGATCACCTATGCCATGTCAGTGAATTTCTTGAGCGTTTGGTTCAGGCTGGTCTTGTGGCTGGTTTATCAAAGTGTGAGTTTGGTCGGGCTGGGGTTCAGTGCCTTGGGTGCGTAGTTGGTGATGGACATGTTGCACCACCAGGAGCTGAGGTTCAGGTTATAAGTGATCTTCCCAGACCTAAAAGTTGGAAAGAGATACAAAGATTTTTGGGAATGGTAGGTTGTTGCAGGTTTGTTCTTAACTTTTCAATTCTTGTATCACCACTTACAGACCTACTGAAAAAGGGAGTTGAGTTTGTCTGGACCGATAACTGTGAATCCTCTCTCAGCAAGCTTGGAGCTATCCTATTAAGTCAGCCGGTGCTCGCTGCTCCAAGTTTTGCTGAGCCTTTTGAGATGGCTGTTGATGCGAGTGATACAGGAGCTGGCGCTGTTTTGCTGCAAGAGGATGATCAGGGTATTGAACACCCTGTATCTTGTTGCAGTGGGAAGTTCGCTCCACCTCGGAAGAGCTACTCAGCTATTGAGAAGGAGCTTTTGGCCTTGATTTTGGGTTTACAGCATTTTTCATTTTATTTGTGTTCTGGTTTTGACCCCATAGTCATTTATACCGATCGTAACCCACTGAAGTTCCTTGGTAAGTTTAGGGATAAAGGTCAGAGATTGACAAGATGGAGTCTGCTTCTTCAGGAGTAATCGTTGGACATACAACGTGTCAAGGGGAAGGAAAGTGTTGTTGCAGATTGCTTGTCTAGACTTTGGACAGACTGTTTTAGAGTAATAAGAAATTTCCTTTGTAAATTTCTTTTCCTTTGTGGGGAGGTGTTACATAGCCTGTGATTTCATCATCCTTTGTGTAATTCTAGCGTGCAGTGTGCTGCATGTTTGATCACGAGCGTGTTCTACCTCACTCCCCCCCTCCTCCCTTATAGTAGAGTAGGTCGTTCTTTCTGTTGTTCAGAGCAGGATTGTCAACTCTTTGTCCCCATGGCTTCGTTTGTGCGTCCTTCTTACAAGTTGTGTCGGGCTCTGCCGGCCCCTATATAATGAGCTCAGTCTCTGCATTATTGCCAATTAGATCTACTCCTCATTTTGTTCACATCTCTGTCCTCCCCTGTACAGTTGTTATTATTGTGAGTGCTCAGGAAGTCTCCAACCATCTAGCAGCTGTGTAATTTGAGTATAATTGTTATTGCATTTTTTCTTGTACTGTGTAGCGTAAGGTGTTAATTCTTAGGTCTAGTAAGGTTTTTGTGATTCATGTGTTTTGGGTGTCAGCCCTTATTAATAATATTTTGTATCTGTAATGATATATCTTGCATTCACTGAGTATTATCTGGTATTTCATTTTATCAGGGCTGACTTAGATAAATTTACTCATGCTAATTTCGTGTTAATAGAGGCTATCGCAGTTAGTCATATATTTAACCTGTTTTTTGCCATTACATTATCCTTATGAGTCCTGAATGTTTTATTGTTAGTTTGAACATTAAACTTTAACTTGTAATTTTACCTAACTCTTTTGGTTTGAACCTGGAACTTTACGGGACAGTAGTGATTTTTAGTATTCTCACTTAAAGTGTACATTATCTTTCTCTGTTCCGTAACACTATATATATATATATATATATATCTATCTATATATATATATATATATATATATATATATATATATACAGTATATATATATATATATATATATATATATATATATATACTATTTGCAGGAATCACGGTGCTCTAACATCAAAACACACTACCCACCGCGTCACTTTTATACCGAACTAATTGCTACCACATTCATTCACCTTATTACCATCAATCCGGTTACTTGTTCTTTTCTGTGGCATGCTTATTATTTTCAGACGATGTTTTACACCCTCGAATAGACTTATCTACATGACTGGGTTATATATTGCCATTATTAACCCTCTTCACAGTCTGTGGTCCTGTCTAAGTCGAGCAAATGCATTAAGAGATAGGGGAAAATATATAAAAATCCGTCATTGAACTGCAGCGCTTAACAGATACAAAAAAGTCTGGTCGAAACACAAATCATCCATCCATCCATCATCCAGTCCTATGTTGCCCCATGAGAAGCGTAGGAGCCCGGGGCTAGGGAAGTTGGTCCTGACATTTAAGATGAGAGTGACCAGCCTCACTCATCCCTGGGTGGCATTACGTGAGCAATAAACCCCAACCACCTCTTGGATATAAACCTACACAGTCTCAATCCGATTTGAACGCCTTAATTATCCACTAAACCACCAGGCGCCATAATTTGGTTTTATGGTTACCTACCAGCCTAGTAAATGGTTTCCCGGTGCACAGGAAACCATTTGGGCTTGTCACTCAGTGTAGGGTCACCCATAGGCAGAAGGAAGGGGAAAGAATGAAGGAAAGAAAGACAGACAAGGGTGTGTAAAGTCACCCTTAGGCAAAAGGAAGTTGAAAGAATGAAGGGAAGAACGACAGAAGAGAAAGGAAGGACGAGAAGAAAGGGCAGACACCCAAAGCAACACTACATCGAGTGAGTGGACGGTGAGCGTCCCCGCCTACCACCAAACACGAAGGTAAAATATCCTGCCATCAAATGTCAGTCCTGCACAGACAGCAGTGGTTATAGACGCAAGCCTTACTCCTCCTTGTGGAGAGGAAGCTTAATTTAGACAATTTTAATTGCAGGACTAGCACGTGAGCATTACAGTAACGGTGTGCAAGTGAGAAACAGGCATGGCAGGTAAGTGAGGCTGAGAGGAGGGGGATAGCAGAAGCTTTTTACTATGGCAACCTGAAGTATATATACTCTTCTTCTTTGATTGCGATACTTAATTTAGTAGCATTATTATTCTTATTGATGTTTTTATTATCGTTATTATTATTATTATTATTATTATTATTATTATTTTAAATAATAATAATAATAATAATAATAATAATATTATTATTATTATTATTATTATCAGTAGTGTCTCACTTGATTATGGAAGGTGTTGGCAAGTCAGAATTGTAGGAAATGTCAGTGAATCCGAGGACCGAGAATGGGGAAAGGTATGTAGCCTATTTAACAGAGACACCAGCAGAGTTAGGGTCTACTTTGAACCATAAAATTATTAAGAAAAATCGGTTATAACCAGAGCTCAACATGAGAAATATGGAAATGGCAATTGAGGACTGTGGGAATGATGGGTAAGTGAGAACGAGAGGAGGGCGTGTTTTTATAAGGAAGAACAGGTATGGTGTCTTTTTGTGTACGCGGCTTGGTTGAGGAATATTATTTCTAAAATCGTACGTGACGAATAATGGAATAGAAGGTGAGTAAGAATAATGGGAATCGTAAGAAATGGATATTAAGAAAGAAGTGATGAGGGGCCGGGAATTGAAGAGGATTTTACTAGGAAGAGCCGCAAGTTTAAGAAACTTCACTATGGCAACACACACACACACACTCACTCACACACACACACACACACACACACACACACACACACACACACACACACACACACACACACACACACATTCAAGGAGACAAGAGCTTCTAAAGGAGATTTTAATCTTTGGTCGCCGGCTGGAATTAACAAAAGGACAAAATCAACGTGTATTGAGCCCCCGCCCAGATAAAGGGAGAGAAAGGGGGCGGAAAGGAAGAGGAGGTAGCCACAGAAGATTGTGACTGCAGGACAATGAGGGAAGCCAAAAGAGGAACAAAATAGCACAAAACCTCTTATCCAGTGGGCCGCACTTTTCATTGTCAAAACGTTGTTCATGTTCATTGTCATTTTAGTGTCAAGTGATGATTGATGGGGCAGACATTGTTGTATGTTTCTTAATTTTTTTCCCACCTCCCTCCTCTCTATCCTTCTCCTTTGCCCCTCCACCTCCCTTTCTCTCTCTCTCTCTCTTTGAGGTCCAATGCAGGACCGGCCTATCCCTACCGAAGCAGGGACGATACAGCCAATGTATCTCTACCCAGTGGCTTAGGCTGTCTGGTAGAGACTGTATGTAGGGTGAGAAGTGCTTGTGAGTGTAATTGTAATGTTGGAGTGGCTTTGGATATGTGTGTAGCTTGTGCACCAAGTGTAATCGGTCCGCCTTAAGCCGACTGGGTGCAAGCATACTAGTATGCGACATTGGTTCAACCACAGGACCCCTTGTGTCCGCCAAAGCGGTCAGTGGCTTGGTGAACGCTTCCCAAAGTTTTTATAACCCTGGAGAGAGGCGAACTCGCGTCCACCAGCGTGCTAAACGCACACTCTACCACTGTACCACAAAGGCTCCGTATATATATATATATATATATATATATATATATATATATATATATATATATATATATATATAAAAGGTGTCCTGGGAAGAAATAGCTTAACTTTGGGAAATGGCGGATGAGGGATTCTAAGTAAAAAAATAATGTATCAGTATGTGTCCGTATCTTAACCAAAATGGAGCTGTAATTACTGATGGCCCTATGAATGAACCCTGAGTGAGACCATTTTGACCCATAAGGCCATCAGTAAATGTAGACCCGTAACGGTCGATATTTGGACATGTGTTCATATATATATTTTTTGCTTAGAGTTCTTTCCTCTGTCATTTACCAGTTATGCTTAGACCCCCAAGGACACACACACACATACACACACACCGATATATATATATATATATATATATATATATATATATATATATATGTGTGTGTGTGTGTGTGTGTGTGTGTGTGTGTGTGTCTTGAACTCTGAAGGAATATGGATGTAATTATGATGGCAGACATGTTTAGTATGTTAGTAATCTGGTAGTGTCATATTACGAGTAATGTGGCAGTAGGTAGTGCAAGAACTGGGTTGGTCGATGGGGAACAACGTGAGAGTGTGAAATGATAGAGGTTTCGTAAATGAGGATGTGGAAAATTACGTGCAAAAGAGAGAGAGAGAGAGAGAGAGAGAGAGAGAAGAAGAAGAAGAAGAAGATAAATCTGTTCGTGTCTGCTGTACCTCGTAATTAGATCGTTCAGTAGGAGTGAGAGCGTCACTTATACCGTACCATCTTCCACTTCTTGCCTTCCCGTCCCTCCCAGTTCGCGACCTCTCCCTCACCTCCCGTTGGATGTCATGTCATACGCACCAATTACCTCTCTCTCCCTTCCCCCCCTCCCTGTGTGTGTGTGTGTGTGTGTGTGTGTGTGTGTGTGTGTGTGTGTGTGTGTGTGTGTGTGTGTGTGTGTGTGTGTGTGTGTGTGTGTGTGTGTGTGTGTGTGTGTGTGTGTGTGTGTGTGTGTGTGTGTGTGTGTGTGTGTGTGTGTGTGTGGATATCCGTGTTTTTCTTACTGTGTATTTGTTTACATGTATTTTTGTCAATTTCTCACTTTGTCTTTTTTTGTTTTTTGTCTCTTGCCATTCTTTCTGATACTAGGTGTCTTTATATTTGTCTTCCTTTTTACCCCTATTTTCTTTTTTTTACCTTCTGTTTATATCTTAATTCGTGGTAGGTGGGGGCGCTCACCATCCACGCACTCGATGTAGTGCTGCTGTCGGGTGTCTGCCCTTTCCTCTCCATCCTTCTTTCCTTCCATTCTCTTTTGTCTTTCTTTCCTTCATTCTTTCCACTTCCTTCAGCCTGTGGGTGACTACACTAAGTGACAAACCAAATGGTTTCCTGTGCACCAGGAAACCATTTACTACGCTGGGTGGTAACCATATAACCAAATTTTGGCGCCTGGTGGTTTAGTGGGTAATTATTGCCCTCCAGTCGGATTGACCGGGTGAAGGTTTATATCCAAGGGATGGTTGGGGTTGATTGCTCATGTAATGCAACTCAGGGATGAGTGAGGCTGGTCACTCTCATCTTAAATGTCGAGACCAACTGCCTAGCCCCGGGCTCCTACGCTCCTCATGGGGCAATGTAGGATTGGATGATGGATGTATGGATATATCTTAATGTATTTTTCTGTTCTTTACCCCATTATTTCCATCTCTCTCTCTCTCTCTCTCTCTCTCTCTCTCTCTCTCTCTCTCTCTGTTAGGTTGTTTGTCTGTCTCTTTCCGTTTATTTACCCTCCCCTCTCTCCTCCTTTCCAGTCTCACTTTGTTTCTTCCTGCTAAGGTATTTTTCCATATGCCTTTCTTCTAGTTTTCTGTGGCTTTGCACAGTAAATCTTGTCTGACTCTCCACTCACTTCTCTCTGTATCTGCGTGTTTCTGTCTTGTCGATCTCAGTCATTCTTTACGAATCTCCTTATCTTATTCTACCTGTCTGTTACTTTCCCGTTCTCTATTTTTGTCTTCCTGCCCTCCTTCTCAGTTTCTGTCATCCTGTGTACATTTCGTACGACATAGCATCGCCTCTCACATACTCTTCTGTCTTTTCCTTGGTCTATAGCTACCCGTCCGTGTTAGGCATGACCAGGCCAATCGCTACGGCACATTCATTCACTCATTCATTAATTCGTTCTTTCATTCATCTATTCATTCAGTCAGCCTGTCACCAAGAAATCTATAAAAAAATTACTTCTTGTTACAGACACTCCTTGCATGCTTGGTCAGCATTGGGAAAAGTAAATTATGATTGTCAGTCTCACCGTATCAACCGAAGCCGAGTACGATGACCGTTTTAATGACCCCCTAAATGAAAGTCTCCTCGTGCATGATGGAGTGGGGTAAATGGAGAGGTCGGTGTCAAGTTCAGAATTCAACCCATCTGTGAAGGTCTGTTGCTTTTTTTTTTTTTTTTTTTTTGGGGGGGGGGGGGCAGGGTCTTCCCTGAACATTGCAAAAGAAATCTTCCTTAACACTCTGTTAGGTGAGTCATCATCTTGAATCTTTTTGCCTTGTTCCCTCCCGTAGCGTGTCAAGAAGTTTGGAGGACACATTTCTTCCAGATGTTCGCGTCCTCAAGACAAGGGCGCCATTGTTTTGGTTAGGGGCATTGCCATAGCGACAGTTTTCTTTCTCTTACATCGCGGAGGTTCAGGTTAAATGCCAATCTGAAATCTACCACCTCTCTCCCTCCCTCTTGGATCATCTAATCCTCGTCAGGCACATACGACCCTGGAGATGCTAATGGCTGGGTGAAAATGAGCAAGAGAGGAAGACTTCAGAATGTGGTGCAAAGATGGAGGAGTGGAATGGCTAGAGGGGCTGGGTTGCCAATTTAGCAGTGTCAGCGTTAGAACTGAAGTACTCTAATTTTGGTTTACGACAGTTTTGAGTATGTACATCCTGGAACAAACTGCAGTTTTTTTTCCTTTCAAACTGTATTATTAGTTATTTTAGTGAACGTCTCTACAATTATCTCGAGGACTTGTATCTTTTTATATAATAATTGAAGGAACCTAAGAATGAGAGCATATAAACCTTATCTTTTCTAAAGAATACTGAAAAAAGCCAAAATCAAGATCTGGTCAATACTAGATGCTCTGGCACACTGATTTACAAAGACTAGAGGTCATAGAAAGTACGATGGACAGATTTACTTTAATGAGAAAAGTTCCGTGGATGACCAGCTACATAAACAAAATGCCAAGAGTGACGATCAACCGTGGCTTTGTTGAGCTGAACAGAAGCAGAATGAGGCTGTGTTTAGACGTGTGCTGTGTCCTCTTTTAGAACGTGTTAAATCTCACTAACTTATGTTACACACAGGCAATGTTATTTGAGGCTCTCAGTCCTCAGTGTGTTAAAATAGTCTGCAGTATCTTACAGACTGTGATGAATTGTTTTGTACTATATATTTACTTCTCCTGACGACTTTAATCAGTCTACGAGATCCTTTCATCTCCCTAGTTAAAATAATTCTTCATTGAGTAGAATAATTCTTCCTTAAAGGACTCGACATGCAGTAACTGTTAGTCAAGCGTGATAAGTCATAATTATTATAAGCTTGCTACCGTAAGACTTTTTTTTTTTTTTTTCAGCTTACTAATGGCTACCTGTTCTCAGGTATTATTCTCTCTCTCTCTCTCTCTCTCTCTCTCTCTCTCTCATGCATCCTCATCTCGTTGTCGTAAACTTCCCTGCCTTAATTTTCCTCCCTATTAAGCTGCTCTTCCTCACCCTCTCCCACCTTTTACAAACCTACTTTCCCTGTTTACCTTGCTCGTGTGTGTGTGTGTGTGTGTGTGTGTGTGTTGTTACCTCTGCCAGAGAAGTCAGACAGAGGCTATGTGTTCACCAGTCTCTGTCTTTGTCTGTTTGTGTACAGTCTTCAGAAAAACTATCGTTACCCTTCAGAGCTATGCACTATCAAGGCCTTGTGCGCTATGACACAACGACGAAGTGTTGTGTAATGATGGGACAGGAAAGTTTGTACCGCAAACCCGTCAATGTCGGTTGAGACATTAAAATTTGTGCTAGAGGTAACAAAAAATAATTAGATCTTTTGGCCTCCGTGCATAGAGACAATACGTTTTATTATCCGGTACCGAATTCATTAAATAAAAATATAACAGAATGGTGTTGAGTCGGCAACACACATGCAGACGGGCAATGAGTATGTGCACCCATGCCAGACGTATGATAGAAATTCAGCCGATACAAGCCAAGTTAGTAAATTTCAGTGTAATAATGATATGTATTGCTTTCTACATATAATAAATGTTGAGTAGAAGGAAAAACATATAACAAATGTTGAGTAGAAGGAAAAATATATAACAAATGTTGAGTAGAAGGAAAATAATAATACGTGTTCAGTCTCATTGCTTTAATATTTTGTATACCCACCCCCTGTTTCCAAAACAGCCTTTAGACGTCGGGCATGGATGCTACTAACTGAGGCATCCATTTGAAACATTTAACAACCCATCTCAAGCAAACAAATGAACTCATGCACCCCTGCTACACCATCATAAAAAAACAGTCGATGCCTGTAGATTTAATACACTTCAAAAGAATTTATTTGTTGTATTCTAAATATAAAAAATGTTGAATAGTAGGAAAATAATTAACGTGCCGTTTCATTATTAATCCCCGGCGGGGCGCTCAGGGTAACGCAGACACGTCCTAGATATTTCCCTGCCCATATGGCTCATTCTTGCTCATTATTCCAACTCTTGTAATGGGATTATGATATGGCAATACTAGATAGGGGAGGGGTGAACAGCAAGGATCCGCCCACATAGCCCAGCTAACGTTCGTTTTGCATCGAACATAATGGGGTTAACGATAGTTTTTCTTATGACTGTACACGATATATATATATATATATATATATATATATATATATATATATATATATATATATATATATATATAAGTTAATATCGAATTTCAACGACATTTTGTGGGTAGGTGTTCCCTGGGTCAAGAAAGAGTTAATTAGGTTTTGAGATGTAACCGAATACTTACTCAGGAATAATATATAAATTTTATTGGCGTTTGCAGCTCATGGAGACTGTGTAACAGGGCAGACTAAGACCGTGGAGTTATTGTTGATTAAGCAAGTCCGTAAAAGTATTCGTCTGGAAGGAGAATGAGATTACAACAGTAAATCAAAAATCTTAATAGCGTTGGCAGAGGCTTGAGCTCTCCGAATACTTTGTTGTTTGTCTGTGTGCATGTCGGTGTTTTTTTCTGCGTGTGAAAAAACTTTCTGTGCTTATAGGGTAGGTCAGCATATGAAATATATGAAGATCTGTTTGTGTATACTATATCAAAGTGTTATGTTCATGTGTGTTTCTGTGATTATTGTGGGTGTACTTGTTAACGATTCAGTGCCAGCTGGAATGAACTACAAGGTAAGTCAAAAGTCTGGAATTAGGGGGTAGAGGTACAATCACAAAACATCATTAATTTGACGTCAGTCCTGTATATGTGTGTTGTTCGTATGAATTATTGTGTGTGTGTAGGATGATGCATTCTTCCATTGAGAGTGCCTTTATATTTCATCATAAACCTGCAAAGAGAGAAGAAAAAAGAGACAGAAAAAAAAAAGTTATATTTCTCCCCCGTGCTTCTATATTATTTCCCTCAAACCTTTGACTTACTTCACGAGCGCAACCATGGGGTGGGGGGGTGGGGGGGTTTTCTCCTTCCTCTTTCTGAATGAAGCTGAACGAAAATGATGTTATTTAGTCGTTTAATTATATTTTAATTTATTTAGTCAGGTACTAATGATTTTTTCGAGGGTTGGTACTTTCCAACTTGATAATGCATACATCTGCTGATCTAGATAAAATTATAATACCTTCCAAGCAGCTGTCTAAAAATGAATGGCAATCAAAATTCACCCCCCTCCCCAATAACAAAATCCTGGCTGCGCCCCTTCTGAACTTATACAGTTTTCAACTAGATTTAGATCATTTCTAGCTATACGGTTTATTCCTAAATGAAAAATGCTGCAGGTGCTGATAAGGAGGAACAGGTGTGAGGATGATGCGTTTATCGCGAAGGGAGACCGGCGTGAGTCAGGAAGATAACAGTATTTGTTTTTTATGAATCTCTCTCTCTCTCTCTCTCTCTCTCTCTCTCTCTCTCTCTCTAACATAGATGTGTAACTTCATGAAACCTGCCACTCTCTTAATTTCAACGGTAAACTAGTGTTTAGTTATTATGTGCTGTACTTACAATCCGTCTTCACACAAGGGGATTTTTCTACCAGTACCGACAGGCATTTCCTAGACAATATATGACTGAAAGGAGGCATAAAGTTCTACCCATTGTTTGTGGACAATTTTGTACCGCGACAAGGAGGATTAGGAGAGAGAGAGAGAGAGAGAGAGAGAGAGGGAAAGGGAGGTGTGTGTGTGTGTGTGTGTGTGTGCGTGTGTGTGTGTGTGTGTGTGTGTGTGTGTGTGTGTGTGTGTGTGTGTGTGTCATATTCGGCAGTAAAAGTGTGTGTAGCAGTAACTGGTGTGTGTGAGAGGGAATCGGGTAAAGAGGCTGTGAGATGTGGGGAGGTGCTTATGTGACAATGAATTAAAGCAGGGGTTCGGCCAGTGATGAGTAAGGGCAGAAGTTCAGTGAATGGCAGAGGGAGGAACGACTTCGTGCTTGGTCAAGGAGGAAAGATACAGCTTATGTTTGTTTGTTTTCACCTGACAGAACTGGGCCACTCCCACAGCATATTTGTAGTTGCGTGGGAGGGGGAGGCCAAGGATGAGATGGAGGGATGGAGTGGAGAGGTATATGAGGGAGGGGGGTTTGAACTGGGAACAGGGCAGTGAAATGGCGGGGGACAGGGCGACATGGAGGCGATTTGTTTGTGGCCACCCCTTACGGGATTAAGGCGTCTGGCAGTAGATAGATAGATACTTGCATAGAATTCAGTGAACCTTAGATAAAGGAGTAGGAATTGAGTCACTTTGGTTAGTCACATCAACCCTCATCTTGAATATTCATCGCTGCATGAAATTTGATGAGTTTGAGATATGATGTAGGGATGAGTCTCCTTGGTTACTAGTGCAATCGACACTAAGGTCTGACTTCACAAGTCCCTTGTCTGAGTTGAAAGGTGTTGGTGATCTTCGTCAGGTAAGAATGAATACACTGCAGCAACGTGGTGAAGAGAGGGGTTGGATGAGTAAAAGAGACAGGGTTTAATGACGGTAAGGAGGGACAGTATGTAACTTTGTGGGGTGGGGGGTAAAAGTTCAGTGAATATTTTGTAGGAGGTCTTTTTCAGTGAGTGGTGAGAGGGGAGTAATCATTGACTGGAAGGAATGGCTAGTAAATATAGAAGTGAGTTAGTGATTAAAAAGGGGGATTTAGTGGGGTTCGAAACTGGGGTTCATGAAAGGAATTAGGGGTTCGGTAAGAGGGGAGTGAGGAGAGGTTCAGTAAATCAGGAGATAGGTTAAGGAACTCATTTGTGTGTGAGCCGTGAGGAAGAAAGTCGAGTATTCACTGAGTGTCAGAGTGAATGTAGCGTGTGATGCGGGGGCCGCTCAGATCAAACCACTCAGATTTACAGGTGTTAACCTGTGGTTAGGGGGAAAGGAGGTGAAGAGAGAAGATGGAGAAGAACAGGGAGGAAAGAAGGAATAGGAGGGGAAGGAATGAAGGAATAGAAAGGAAGGGGAGAAGGCAAGGGGGAGGGCTACAGTGCAAAGTACAATGAGTAGAAGAGAAAGCAAAAAGCAGGAGACCTTTTGGAGGTGTTTTGTTTGAGAGAAGACTATATCTGTTTTATCTAGTTATGAGCTGAAAGTCAGGACAGTACAAGAAGGAGGGGAGAAAGAGGGGAGAAGAAGAGAAGCAAGTGGAAAAAAAGGGGGAGAGCATGGAAAAATATTTGAAACAGGCGAAGGAAGAGTAAGACGATAGGGAAGAAAAGAAAGCACGAAAAGGAAAGGTTGAGTGGGCGCAAGGAAGGTGGGCTGTTGTGGAAAGATGGGGGCGAGGCGAGTGGGAAAAAGGACAAAAGGGGAGAAGGAGGGGAATGGGGAGAAGAAAGGGTGGAAGGGGAAAGGAACGGGAGAAGAGGGGAAAGGAGGAAGGAAGGGTAGATGGAGGGAAGAATAGGTGAAAGCTGGAAAGGAGAGGAAGAATGGGGAAAGTCTGGGAAGGAGGGGAGGAATTGAGTAAAGATAGGAATGAAAGAGGAAAAGGAGGTGAACCCTTCGACCAAGTTTGATCCGAATCGGATATAAACTGTGTAAATTGGCCTTTCCATGTAACCCTGAGCTTGATCTATTATTCTGAAAGCAACAGGGCAGCCCCTTTGATCTTCAACACTTCCACCAAATTTGATCCAAATCAGACCAAAACTGTTTCAGATATTGGTTCACACACATGTCGAAATTTGACCTTGCTCTGTGTCAACGATTTCTGACTGTTTTTTTCTCAAATAGACTCCTCATTTTTTCTTCTACACAACTCCCCTTCCACAAAGTTTGGTATACAGAGAATCAAATCAAATTTGGTCTCAGTCCGATCAGATCTGTTTAACGTGGCTCTGCCATGTGACGTTGGTACTTAACTCATTGTTTAAAAAAAAAAGAAAAGCTCCTTGGCTTGCCCTCAGTCCTTTCACTAGATTTGGCTAAAAACCGACCCTAACTGTTTGAGAATACTAGAACATTACAAGTCGGTCTCTCACTTAAATTCAGCTCGGTCTCTTACATAGTCAGTCAGTGACAGAACAGTCACCGTTAAAATAAATAAACAAATAAATACATAAATAAACAAATGAATAAACAGTTCTAATTCTTCTTTACAAAGATGTGCGATAAAGGGATAGACAAGATGAATGTTGTATACATGGATGGAGAGATGCTGTGAAGCTGAAACAATAAAAGGCGATGGTGTACAATCACTAGTTCCTCAAATAAACTATGAAAAAATAAATCTCAGGAAACTTTGAACTTAAAACCCATATATGTTACATTTCTTTACAGAATGGAATACAGAGGTTTGATTTATTGGTTATAGGATACCACACAAATTCGTTAACAGATTTCTGGACTATAGGGAGCCATCATCATCATCATCATCATCATCATCATCATCATCATCATTCTAACACTAACTTCCAGCTAAGACATGGAATAGGTGTACAAAAGAAAAAAAAAGAAACATCGTGACAAAAGGATAAATAATAAATAAATAAATCCAAACTACAAAGACAGGAAGAAAGCACAGAAACACGGATGGTAATAACGATGAAGACAGAAATACTTAGCCAATAAATGAGACAAAGGAGAGTGAGTGTGAACGGGAAAGAGGAAAAGAAATAAAAAGAAAATTGTGAAACAGCGGGAGGAGGGAGAGCTTGCCATTGTGAGGGAAGAATTTCACATATACAAATGAAGGTGTGTGTGTGTGTGTGTGTGTGTGTGTGTGTGTGTGTGTGTGTGTGTGTGTGTGTGTGTGTGTGGAGAGAGAGAGAGAGAGAGAGAGAGAGAGAGAGAGAGAGAGAGAGAGTCTTGAGAAACAAAAATTATTTTTCTTAAGTTTTCATATACTATGCAAAAATAGACGAACTTCCATGAAAGAAGTATAATATAAACAGGTTGGTAGATGATTGGAGAGAGAGAGAGAGAGAGAGAGAGAGAGAGAGAGAGAGAGAGAGAGAGAGAGAGAGAGAGAGAGAGAGAGAGAGAGAGAGAGAGAGAGAGAGAGAGACTAAGTGAGGTGGAAGCAAAATAACTTCGTGCTTAATATCGCCTTGCATCCCTGACTGCTAACTGTTTTGCTTATTTGTCTTTGTCCTTCCTACTTCCCACCTCCTCTTGAGGGCATTATCTTTATATACGAGCATTCTCCTTAACCCCCTTCTGTTACCTTTGCACTTTGCTTCTAATTTTTTACACACATTCAACACCCAGTTAAATAGTTTTCTGTATAATACCTTCTATTTTCATGTACTTCTTTCTGCCTACTGTCTCACACGCATTGTTTATATAGTCAGTATTAAAAACTATTTCTAAGTCTATTTGCTTTCTTTGCACACTGTCTCGTTACTCCCAAGCAATTTCACACACACACACACACACACACACACACACACACACACACACACACACACACACACACAAGTTGGACGAGCTTAGGACACTGAGGATCATGTTGTGAATGGCTTTAGAGAAATCGCAACACTTCCTTATCGATTTTTTTTTTTTTGGAGGAGGACAAAATACACCATAATAACCTTCTGAATGTAATGAATGAAAGTAAAGTCGATAAAAAAAATAAAATCTTACTGGAAAGAGTTAAGACGTAATAAACAAAATAAATCGCAGGGAAGAGGTGCCAGGAAGCCTCTTATGCCACGTGAAATACTCGTCTGAGTGAAATGAAGAAATACAACTGAGTCAGAATAAGGACTGTGTGAAGGCTGCTTTGTTACAGCGATTGTGGGGGAAATGCCGAGATGGCCGAGATACGGAGGGGGAGGCAAACGAGAGAGAGAGAGAGAGAGAGAGAGAGAGAGAGAGAGAGAGAGAGAGAGAGAGAGAGAGAGAGAGAGAGAGAGAGAGAGAGAGAGAGAGAGAGAGAGAGAGAGAGAGAGAGAGAGAGACAGACAGACAGACAGAGACAGAGACAGTGAGACAGAGACAGAGACAGAGAGAGACAGAGACAGAGACAGAGACAGACAGACAGACAGACAGAGAACACATAACTCTCCCCGAGGACCAGGGAGACGAGAGTATGTAACTTATTTTTCTGATGTTGTAATGCCTCATATATTCATATTTGCATACCTGTCTTAGGACACACACACACACACACACACACACACACACACACACACACACACACACACACACACACACATGTACTATACATCTGGTCAAGTTGTCCTGATATCTCTCCTCTCACCTCACACACGCTTATTTAAAAACATCCTCTCTCCCTGTACGATACACACACACACACACACACACACACACACACACACACACACACACACACATACACGTGCACGCGCGCGCGACGACTTATGAGAAGTCATTTTTTCAGTACATTTTTTTTTCTCTAGAACAAAATTAACTGCTTTGCTACACCATACGAGTAAACACGACATGGACACGGCATTAGCCTTTTTCTCTCACTGCTAGGATTTCCCTCACCTGAACACAGTTTTCTGGTTTTAACCTGAGTTATAATTATTTTGTCTTTCATTCATAGAAGCCAAGAAGTTAGTCGAGATAATTTTCAGCAAAGTGACTGCTAGGATTGTTCCATCAAATATTTTTTAACGTGTTCGACTCTGGACATAGGCTTCACATCCCAGTAGTCCTCCATGCTTCACTTCACATGTCACCACTTCAGTGCTAACACCTGCTGTTCATACTGAATATATGTTAGGACCATCTCATACAAGACTGGTACAATACCGTTGTGATGTTTCTGTGTTTAACTCTGTTGCCTGATGCCTCAGCGTGGAGGTAACCATATTAAAAATAAATGACATTTAGGCCGACGCATGTAGGAATCCCGCTAAAGGAAAGGACTTTTCAGCAAGTCCCTACCACATCCATGCCTTAGCTGCCCTGTGCCACTTCCTTAACCTCTCTGCTAGCCCCCCAGTGAACCACATTCCCCTGAGTTTTTGGTCATAAGAGACATGAGATTGTCTGTAATTTCTTCTTGGGTTCCTACATTGAAGCAGCTGTACATGCCGTCATTGTTTCTATGTCCTACATATTCTTTTTGCCCCACAATTGCTCTTCTCTTCTCATGTATTTCATCAAGCAGCTGCGATTTTCTCATGATTATTCACTGCAGACACATCACCCACATATTAACCACATCCATCAGCTAGCATCTCAGCACCCACCCCACTGCTTCAGCCAATCGCACCGCTGCCACCATTTGTAGTATCAAATAATGTAGTTGGCACAGTATAGTGAATGTGACTGGCTCTGTCTCTCTTCTTTATTCTTGCTATAAGAACTGAGCCGAGTTTGGACTTAATTATGTTAAAACATCCTCTGTCAAACACGCTTCTCTGAGAATGACTATCCTCTCCACTCTCTAACATTCTCACACTGGCTACTTGCTTCATTAAGGAACTCAGTGATAGTATTCAACGTTTCAAAAAACATCCCACTGAAACATATTCTCTGTGCAGTGGCAAACAGAATGAAGGGCCAAAATTCAAACTTGCATAAATGCACATATGTACCCCTGATATATAGAACATAATTAAACCCTCCATATGACAAATGAAAATACATCTAATTCTAATTCTGTCGATATAACGATGGACCATTGTCTGTCTGCAAAATGGTTTATCCAGCTACTCCTCCTAGACTCACTGACCGGTTTTGACTAAACTTTGCAGGAGCACTTCCTAGGGCCCCATATTTTAAACAAACCTTTTTGGTTTCAGCATTCTGAAAATTTATTTTTTTGTGAAATAATTATATGTACCCTTTAATTGTTTCTCTTCTGTAACGAAGCCAGCGGAGCCAGTTCAATTTTCTTCGAGCCTTGCCACATACTAGTGTTTCATAAATATTTAGTTTATTTCAAAGCTCCAAAAAATAAACAAAGAGTGATGGCCAAAACGAGCATAGTCCGCCTACAGCCGCCTTACACGAGTGCATTATAGGTGATCGCAGGCAGGTAAGTTAGGAAAGAATAAAAATAATATTAACAACCATCATCGTCATCATTCATCATCATCATCAGCAGCAGCAGCATTATAAGAAAAGTAATAATAATCGGTAGAAAGGCGGCCTGCAGTCCGAATGGACTCAAGGTCGAATCCCTGCTGAGGCAGGGAACAGTTTAAGGAGTTGAATTTCATAAAAGGCGGCCTTACTGATCTACCAGAAGACCCGCCGACATGTCATGAAAATACCCCCTCTAATACCAGTACACCAGTCCTGTATGAGACAGCCCTAGCATGTTTTCAAAATGGAAGATGGGTGTTAGCGCCGAAGTGGTGACATGTGGAGCTGTGTGTAGGAGGACTACTCGGCCTTGGGGTAGGCCCTGAAGCCTTTGCCTTGAGTCGGACACATTAAAAGAAAGAAAAAAAAAAGCAATGTTACTGATCTCTGAGCTTTATTTGTAAACGATTAATTTAATCACTGATATTTTTAAAATCATTATATGTTTACTCACTTAGGAGCAGTAGTCAGTGAAAGTTAGGTTAAATATATTAAGATTTTACTGAAAATGGTTTTCTTTTCTTTGTGTATCGTCCTGAAACTTTCAACGCGCTTAAGTAGGTATCATAGCTATTATCCAGTAAAGTTTCATGTAGACTGACGCATAATTTCATTTTCACCCCAAAAAATGAACTGTCATCCCTTCTTCCTTAGCCTTTATCATTCTTTTTCTGTGCCTGCCCTCCTCTCTTCCTATTTCACCCATCTTTCCCGTCGCTTCTTATTGCTTTCCTTTACAGGTGGCTTTACATTGAGTGACAAGCCAAATGGTTTCCTGTAAGCCAAGAAACCATTTACAACGCTGGGTGGTAACCATATAACCAAACCATACGTGCTCCCTACGTGTCAACAAGTGGGTTGGTAGAAGGTTAGTGCCCCTCTCCGTAAAAC
This sequence comes from Coenobita brevimanus, assembly GCF_032717465.1. Taxonomy (NCBI): domain Eukaryota; kingdom Metazoa; phylum Arthropoda; class Malacostraca; order Decapoda; family Coenobitidae; genus Coenobita; species Coenobita brevimanus. Next base: position 5,780,506 of record NC_136966.1, read on the forward strand.
AAATAACTCAAAGTCAAATGGCCACCCCTTAAGGGATTATGGCATCTGGCAATAGATAGATACATAGATAGATAGATTATTATTATTATTATTATTATTATTATTATTATTATTATTATTTTATTATCATTATTATTATTATTATTATTATTATTATTATGAATAATAGTAGTAGTAGTAGTGGTAGTAGTAGTAGTAGTATTAGTAGTAGTAGCAGTAGTAGTAGTAGTACTGTATTGTCGCGGCGCATGACTGAGGTTGTCATTATCGTACCCTGGCAACCTACCATTCAAAAGTGCGTCCGATTTCATATCATATACACGAATCATATTAATGTGCATGAATATATTATATACGAATATTATTATACAGGAACATATTATACACGAATCACATGCGTCTCATAATTATTATACACGAATTCCAGCACATTATTTGAATGGTAGGTTGCCAGGGCACGATAATAACAACCTCAAAGTCGCGCGTCGCGACTATATCTGAAATGCGATGACAGTTCTCACAAGACACCAGTTGTCTCGATAGTTAACTTTATTCTTTGTCCCCCTCCTTATTCTTTGTCTAATCTTTCCTGCCAACAAACTTACACATGTAAACTTTAGTCAGTCTCTCGTTTTCCATTTGTTTGCCTAACCGCTAGTTCATTTACAACTTTATGCTTTTTCATGCATGCCACTCTTGCAAATGGAGTGAACAGGGTTCAGAGATAGAAAATGAAAAACACACCAATAACAGAAAACATTATCAGACTACACAGCAACCAATACTCGTATCATGCATTGATGTATGAGCTCCTTTGATATTCAGATATATTCACTCAAAGGAAATTGCGTGAAATGTGAATGAAAATTACATGTCCCCTGAACTAACGAGGTGTGCGCGATTGTTGGATGAGGCAAGGCAAATTAGTTCCCCCTTTCATAGCAATCCACATTTCTTCTCCTTTGGTTAAACTTTCAATATTTATTTCACTGCAATGACGTCTTGTTTGGAATTGTGCTTGCTACCTCCAGACGGTTGTATTTAGCTTAGAAGACAATTTGTTAGCGGTAGGGATTAGAATTAGTCTTTCACTACAAGAGGTTCGGTCAAGGCTGAATACAACCAAATGGCGGTAACAAGATTAAAGTAAATAAGATGCCATGGTGGTGATGAGGCAACTTTCACCTGGGCTAGTAGGTGCAAGCTAATGTATTTCAAGCAGCACTGAAGGTTTCTTAACACCTTTTCCTCACCTATTCAATCAGCACATGATATAGTAATATTCTCTTGTATGTTATTGACACAAGCTTTATCGTTATTTAAATGATATAAAGAAACGCCAGAGAATGCTAACATATTGTATGCAATATAAATCGCTAAGGAAGAGGTGCTGGGAAACCTGCTTACCACTTAAGTAAGCTACCCGACGGCCATGATCGTTGGTATGGCAAGGAAATATATTATTCCCCTTTTCACAGCATAGCATATTCATTTTGTGGTCATACGCACACACCTCACACATACTCGTAAAGCAATATGCCGCCAGATGCATTTTACTTAGAAAAATAATATCCAGTGTGTGGCAGAATCTTGACTCGTTTATCACAGGAACAAGTTTCACCCACGATGTGCAGCCAGGTTTATGCCGAGTTTTATCTTGTAAGACTCTTGTTGGCTTGAAAGGCTTTGGGATTATAATAATAATGATTATACTACTACTACAACTACTACTACTAATAATAATAATAAAAATAATGATAATAATAATAACAATGATAATGATAATCTATCTGTCTATCTATTGCCATACGCCATAATCCCTTACGGGGTGGCCGTTTGACTTTGAGTTATTTATTTTACGGGAAGGGGCACTAACCCTCCACCAACCCACTTGTTGACACGTAGGGAGCACGTATGGTTTGGTTATATGGTTACCACCCAGCGTTGTAAATGGTTTCCTGGCTTACAGGAAACCATTTGGCTTGTCACTCGATGTAAAGCCACCCGTAAAGGAAAGAAAAACAATAAGAAGAGGCAGGAAATATGGAAAAAATTGGGCGAGAGGAGGACAGACAAAGAAAATGAATGATAATAGCTCTAAGGAAGAAGTAGGCAGCACTACATCAAGTGAGTGGATGATGGTCGCCACCACCTACCACTCAATAATAATAAAAGAAAACAGTAACTACGTGATTAACATTAAAAAGTTTATTTCTCCTCATTAGAAATATTAAGCATAATAATACCTTGAACATGAGGTACAGAGACAGACAGACAGATATATATACAGTATGTAGAGAGAGAGAGAGAGAGATGAGGGGGGGGGGTTCCAGGATGCTTCTTGGCAGAGTAACGAAGAAGAGAGGAAACAGATCATTAAGGGTGTTGGCCCCAAACCAAACCTACAGTTGTCAAGCAAATACCATCATTAAGAGGCAGACTGTGAGTATGAGATCTGCTGTACTGATACCCAACGCAGAGTCGTGTAGCAACAGATGTATCTCATGCTGCACTGTACTGGGAAGGTAAACTTCTTTATTGAATCGAAGAACTGTTGTGTGTCGAAAAATAGTTTATTGCGTCATACAGTCTTTTAAAACCAGTGTATACAGCGTTCAGACATCTCCAAATAACTGAATGTTGATTGTTGCATTATTTTCTGCGACTTTTATTAGAAGGGTCAGTTTTTGCTGGCTTTCACCCTTGTATCGCCTCTTTCTGAACAGAAAAAAAAAGGGGGGGGGGTGTTTGAGTAACAGCTGTGTGAGGTGACAGAAAGCGAGGCACAATGTGCTATTCCAGGTATCATTGTGAGTTTCGTAACATTTTTCTTTTTTTAGCGAGTTACTATGCCCATTCCATGGCTAAATTCTCATTAGCGTATAACAGGATAGAAGGTGTAATATGCAAAATAAATCATCTGGGAAGATTTGTAACGAAATCTGCTGTGCGGTCTCGAATAGTACCCACAGCGCCACAAAAGAAGAAGAGAGGAAAGGAATGAGGGACCGAATGGAAGGAGGCGAAGGAACTTCACTTAAAACAATGAGTTGTGAAGGTGTTTTGCATAGTGGCATTTTTCTGCAATCCGGATCTAATAGGGTAATCAAGGTGTTAGGTTATGAAGGATGTGGGAGAGGACTTAGGGAGATGTATGCTTAGGGAGATGTTGTGAACGCATAACACCTTCGGCCCGAGGGGCTCTTCTTGGCTAAGTAAGATTGTTCCAAGATACTAGGAAGAAAAAAACTCACTGGGCTGTTGTTGTTGCTGTGGCCGCAAGTTCTCCTGAAACATAAATCCAGTGGATTACAAGCTAGAGTTGCCCTTCTGCAGCTCATAATTCTCCTTTCGGAGGATGGGGATGCAGGTGAGGGACGTTTCTATAACCAGTTAGTGTAGCCGCCAAGTTGTAAAAGTGCCATCATGTGAAGGCGTCCCTCTCTAGCACGGAATTTAGTGCGTTAACGACACTTCCTTCCCATTCTTGGGACAGACTACCTGCCAGTACATACTCAGATGAGAAAGAATATTATGCACTTCTTTTGGAAAATAAATAGGATATTTTCTAATAAAATGTCAAGTATTGGTGGTCGAGTGTACAGAGGAGTACAAACAAGCAAAGAGCAACAGATCTGTTTGTCCTTTTGTGGCTGTTTGTTGTAGGGAAGGATATAACTAATAAAACTATTCTGTGAGTTAAAGACAAGAATGGTAAAGCAGCAAGCGTCCTCATCTCAACCAGATTTTAATTTCTGGGATGCAACTGACTATTTCATTTTATCTTCACAGTTAATTTAGTTAATTACCACCAGAAAACGATTATTCAAACGTGTAATGACAACGAGTTTCTTGCAGCCAACCACTTTAAGTATCAAAATAAATTGCCGGGAGGAAATCAATCCTTCCGACGGACGAGGTGGATATCAGAAATCGATTTTTGTATTGTAAATCAGAGATTTGTTAACGTTATTAAGGACGTAAGAGCATGCCAGGATTTTTACGGATATCACCAAGCACCACTGGCAGTAATTCCTGATTTGCAGGACTATCATGTCTTTGTAGAAAACACAAGTTAGTTTGAGTCAGTCATGAAACAGGTGCACGTCGAATCACCCTATACAGACTTACAGTGAAATTAATGCGGAGGATTTTATTGCTAGGATGTCATAACATGCACCACCCAACCTTTATGTAATGAAACAAGAGCATATCCTGAACGCAGTCACCGAGATGTAATACCATGAATGGTATAACTAGAGAGTGTCTCAGAAAGAATAGTGCGGTAATCAAGATGAAAGGTGTGATGTGACAACCTCGCTGGAAAAGTCTCCTAGAGGAAAATTATTAAAAGTGAATTTGGAGAGTAAATGATTGGAAAGGTTGAGTAAACAGTTGTAAGTAGTCAACAATTTAAAGTGCATTTTGCGGGACTGTTAAAGCTTGGCTACCAGGATGAGGACCCAGTCGACATTGTGTTTGCCCCCTCATTTCTCTTGAATTGGATGGAACAATTAAATTAATTAGTAAAAATCAAAGTTACTCTGGAATTTCCCCGGGATTATTGGCCAGACTTCCGGTGCCGTGGTTCTTCTTCCTCTTGGATTTGTTCAACGCGGTGTTTCAGCATATGTCTTACCCTGTGTTATGGTGTTGCAGTAGGGTGATTGTCTTGTTTAAGTAAGGAGACAGAATGGCACGTGGAAGCTACACACGTATTAGTATTATGGACATATTAACCAAGGTATATGATTTACTGATTTTGAATAGGTTGCTGCTTTGGAGTAACATTGACAGATATCAGGCTGGGGCTGCTAAGGAAAGAGGATGCCTAGTACAAATAATGACACTAGGTTGTTGTGTGATTTTTCCAGCGATATGAAATCAAAATTGTATGTAGTATTTATTGATTATAGCGAGGCTTATGATCGGGTCCCTAGAAATAAAAATTATTAGAGCATTTAACGTCATTAGGATGTGGTAAAGCTATTGTAACAGCGATGAGAAATATGTATAAGTGTACAAGAAATATATTAAAAACTGCTGCCATAGAGGCCATGGTAGGAGTCAGGCAGGGTGCGCTCTCCAGCTGTTTGCAGTTCTTTATGTAAAGAGAAAGAATGGTTCAAATGCTGAAACTAGCGGTTGCATCAGATGGTTTTGTAGGTGCTATGCATGTGCTCCTATTAATGGACGATACTATCATTATTGCTACATCAAGTGAAATGTGTAAGAAAAAAGAAGTGGTATTGAGGTATTGTAATGAGTATGGAGTGAAACTAAAGAAAGGAAAAAGAAGTTTTTTGTCATAAGCCACAACGAAAATAGCTGTCGGTTTGAGGTCAATAAATATGTTACTGCTAAAGATATTTCTACTTGGTGCATGGTTACCGATACAGGGAAAACACGGAAGCATTAGCAGAGAGCATACCTGTCAATGGCGGATCCGAATCTGCCCCAAAATTTAATCACTTCTTTCTTAGCCCATGGCCCACCCTTCCACAAATTTTCATTGATATTCATTGAGAACTTTTGGAGATATCGTGTGGACAAACAAACAAACAGACAAACCTAGGTGAATACATAACCTCCTCCAACTTCATTGGTGGAGATAATGAATGATGTGATGAAGCTGCATGATGCATTTGGGGAAACTGTAAAGAATAAATTTGCCGTGTTTTGTTCTGCTAATACAGATATGCCATACTGTTATAAACGAAAAGTATTCGATGCAACTGTAACATCAGCCCTGCTGTACTGCACAGAGACCTAGTTAATACTTATGATGATATAACATGACAATAGAACAAATCAGCGAAATGCCTACTTGGAGTGAGAAACAATACAAGTATTAACCCGTGTCTTACTGAATCAGGAACGCCTCTGATACAATTTGTGATAGCCAGGAATAGGAAACGTTTCATGGGGTCTAAACTTCGGATACCTGATAATGAAGAACCATTTCATATTAATTACAATCTGTTTCGAAAAGCAAATAGATCAGGCTATAGATTTATACTCAGAGTATTGCAGGTTGATACTAACATTAACACACTGGGAAGAGTAACTGAGTTAAGGAAAAACAAGCCAGTCACTGCTACAAAGTACACCATATATAAATCACGATTAAATCTCGGACTGTGCGTGCATGAAGTTTATTCTGACAGTACTTACATTCCAAATTACCAAGATAAGTGTTCACAAAGAAGCGTTTGATGCCTCGTAATTTAAACATTGAAACAGGCAGACGGAACTTCATGCCAAGAGAGCACCGACCGTATCAGTGTAACAGTGGTTATATACAGACAGGGCTCCGTGTGTTGCTGGAAAGTGCGCTGTCTGTGAGCCTCCTTGATAGGTTTTGTAGCTTGATGTAAATAGCTTTAACAACTTATTTGGTGACTGGAACCACACGGTTGAGTTATGTAAATATCTATACGAAGTTCTTAAACTGTTTAAACTAGAAGCTTAGCAAATACTAAACCAATCATATATTGCTATGCTATAATATTATTTGTGTTGTGGAACATATGTGAATGTTTGTAAAATATTGGTCAATAAAAAAACCAACAACTGCCAATAGGGTCACAAGCCGATCACTTAACCATGATGTTTTGCCCTACCCTAGTCCCCCCCCCCCTCTTTGTGTGTGTGTGTGTGTGTGTGTGTGTGTGTGTGTGTGTGTGTGTGTGTGTGTGTGTGGCAACACCAATATTGAGTTAAGAAATTAATTAATGCTACTCCACCTATCTTAACTAAACCGCACCCACTAAAAACCACTCGCACCCATCTAGGCATCCCTACCTACCTACACACACACACACACACACACACACACACACACACACACACACGGAGCTAAAAATATGTTAAGTAAGAATATCTACTAACATTATAGTACACTTACCACCACCACCACTACCTCCTCCATTTATACCAATACCTCCACTACCACCAATACCACGACAAGCATAACTATAGTCATAATATGCCCACTTCCATTACTACTGTCATCACCAATACAACCACCACTACTGCTACCACCACGCCACTGCCACAAACACTATCACAACCTCTTCCACCACCCTTATCACAAACACTCTATCAAGACTACCAGTACAACCACCAATTCCACAACAACTTCTACCACCACCATAATTGCCACAAATCCATGACTACCACCACCAGATACACTACCACGCCAACCACTACCACCACCACTAACAACACCACTACCACCACCACAACCACCACCATATCTATTAACTTTCCATTCCCACCCTTGCCACCACCACCAGCCTAACTTGAACTAATCGACTCCAATCACCACCACCACCACAACCACCAAAACTACTACTACTACTACTACAACCATCACCACCACCACACCACTACTACTACAGCCACAACCACTACCACAACGGCTACAACAACCACCAGTATTTTTATAACCACAAACACCACCACTACAACTACAACTATATCCACAGCCACTACTGCTACTACTACTACTACAACCCCAACCACCACCACTCCTTCTACAATCACAACTACGTCCACCACTACTAATACTAAAACCACCATCACCACCACCACCAACACTCCACCTACGACCATAACCATCGCCACCAGCACTACTACAGTATACCACACTTACAATCACTCCCACCACAACCACTACAGCCACCACCACCAACAACAACACTACCACACCTACCACCATCACCACAACCACTACCACAATCCCTACCAACATTCTACCTACCACTATCGCGCCACTCGAGTAGAACTGGACCTTCGTAGACAGGTTTTTCAAATACGCCTATCGCTTATCTGTGCATAAGGTAAAACTGGAGATATTTAGTTCTTAGTTTTGTTTCTCGTTTGTTTTAAGTCACGCCAATTTATACTGTCTCTTCTGGCTTCTCACAGTTTTTATCCTGTCTCTCCTTTCTCGTTTTCTTTCATTTATACGAGTACTCATATTAAGTCTTACCTCTGTCGTCGTTTTCATATGTCATTTCTCTCTTCGTGGTTCGTATTGCTCACTTTTTCTTCACATTTCATCATCATCATCATCACGCCTAATTTCAACCACAATGGAACTGGTACGAGGTAGGAAGAATGACAGGAACCATTAAAATTAGAGAATTATCATATAGTATGCATTCCCAGAAAAACAGGCCACATCACACATTTCTATATTACTGTTATGTACAACGTGGTCAGTATACAGCACTCCCCCAGAAACTCCAATGATGGTATGCATTAAGTTGTGGGGACGGCTCAGTCTGCTGTTGTGGGCGTGGATGTGGTACTGGCAGTAGGAAGGAAATAAATGACGCTAAGAGAAATACTGATAACGCTGACTGAGTTCTTCACAAAACACAGGCGATATTAACCAGAGAGTGTTTTCTGTTTTCATAAACTGTTTCTTTTATGATTATTTTCCTAAAACATAGCCTAATTACTTTCTAGTATAGGTCTCATATATCCTTCTTTCTTTTCATCTTTGCTACTGATTTAGTCTTTTTTAGCATTTTTCTTATGTCTATCATATTTTCCTACCTTTCCCTCTCTCCCACCCTTACTCCTCCCACCCACTCCTCTCTCTCTCTCTCTCTCTCTGCTTTATTATTCTTTCTCCCTAAGTTTTTTTTTTTTTTTTTTTAACAAAGAGTTTTTCTGTCAACATCAAGGTCGGACCACTTAAGAAGAACTGTAAAGTCTAAAAGTGTTGTATCCTTGAAACTCTCTCCGTCTCTGTCTTTGTCTCTCTCTCTCTTTCTCATCGTGAACCTTATCACACCTACAACATGGCAGGTGACTGGAGCCAAAGTATACATCCTACCCTACAAGAGAGAGAGAGAGAGAGAGAGAGAGAGAAATAGAAGAATCCGGCCTGCGCCCACATCACAGCTCTCATGCACGACTCTCCTTAAGCCTACGCAAATCACTGGTACCTATCCAACAGAGACAATCATTTTAACGTTTACATGACAAAAATATACACACACACACACACACACACACACACGCACACACACGTGTTTAACTTATCGATACTGAACAGATGCAGGTGAAGTCGTTGGTAGGGTCAAGAGATTCGGTAGGACTGTTTTGGATGTCTGGGTGAGGGAGATGTTAAGAGAATGATCATCAGTGAAACGTCTATGAGACTGTGTTATAAACACTAAACTGAACTTTTAAAACTCATTATGTATTGCTTTAATATAAATTATGTTTTTGGTATTTCCCGTCGATCTTTAAAGCTTACGACTGACATTGAGCTGGAGGGTTTAGATGTAGCCTTCACAACCGCTTAACCACCAGACGTCTCCCTTAAAGAGAATGAAAGTCGTGTGCTGATAACAAGAATAAAATAGAAAATAAGTCAATAACAGCGCAGGAGATACGTCATCCGACTGAGGTGGTTAAATTAGCAGATACATGAGAAAGCTTCAATAGGACTGGCACAAAAAAACAAACAATGTACTCATTAGGACGTTTATTTTTATTCCTGATAGACTATTTCCTTTCATTTAGAGGAGACACCGGGTTGTGAAAATGTTAAGGTTTCTGTCCACTGGATGAAAATTGTAAGACACACACAAAAATATTTTGTCCTACATTTTGATCCCACACTCAGTTTCCTACACACGATGTACACAGGTACTGGAGAGGGATACCTTCACGTGGCAGTACTGATGTGACTGGGTAGCTCCGCTGTCTGGTCGTCAAAACGTCCTTCGGTTCCTTCCTTATCCCTCAAACGGAAGGTTTCCCAATAGAATTTGCCAGGGAGGAAAGTGGCTAACATTTCCAAAATTTCAAACTGACGCCATGAAATTGTAGATTAAGATTTATTTGATTGGGGGGGGGGTTATAATACTTACAATCGTACCCGCTACCTGACCTATCTTTTCCTCTTACAACTTCATGTATCCTTCATTCCCCTCCTGTGCCCTCTCTCTCCACCCTTCTCTCCACAGTGTTACATTATTATGTAACACTACAACCCCCCAGTTAGAGTGGCGGGCTTCCATAGGTTCCATCCCCAATAAGTTAATGGAGGCCGACCATTTACATTTACACTTACAGGACTACAGTAGCCTATCTAGCCTGCCACCCCAACACCTCTAAGGGGGTATAGTGAGACTAGTTATTTTTTTTTTCTATATTCCCGTAGTGATGGCGACCTACAAGAGTTGTTTCAGGTTCCATTCACAGAACGACCTCGAGACACATGGGCAAGGTTTCTTTTTTCCCAGCCTACTCCATCTACATCTGAAATAACTACCTGGATTTGTCAATTGACGGATATATATCATGGTCGTGGAAAATGTTTGATGCTTGATCTCTTAAGTTATACCATTTGCAACATTTTTTGGGGGGTTCCCTTGTCAGCAACGCACTTTTCCTCTAGCTTTCAATCTCTCTTCAGTGAGTCTAGATAACTGCATTTCTTTCACCCCCTCTTGCTTTTTGTCTCATTTCTCGATCTCTCTCCATATACACTAATTTCTTTATACTAATATAGGTCTCTGTGCACGCCTCCATTCGGCTCACCATTTCATATGCAACCAATTTTCCTCCTCTCTCTCTCTCTCTCTCTCTCTCTCTCTCATCTGCCTGCCCCTTGACGCTCCTTGATCCTTATCTCACCACATAAACTACGATCACCCCCTCTTAAGACATATTTGAGAGAGAGAGAGAGAGAGAGAGAGAGAGGATGACAGTGAATGAAAAAGACCGATAGGGAGGGCGGGAGGGCGAGATGGGTAAGGGAGAGGGGGAGACATAACTACATATGCGCATAATTATATGATGACCAATTGTTCTTGTATATGGCCCCAAGTAACCAGTATGACACGAATATCGGTGTGTGTGTGTGTGTGTGTGTGTGTGTGTGTGTGTGTGTGTGTGTGTGTGTGTGTGTGTTTGAGAGAGAGAGAGAGAGAGAGAGAGAGAGAGAGAGAGAGAGAGAGAATCAGCAAGGTTTTCTTTGTGTGTGTGTGTCTTTCTCTTTCTCTTTCTCTCTCTCTCTCTGGTACATGCGGAACTCAGTTCATCATTAACAATATTACCATCATCAGCATCTCGGAGTGTCCTTAATAAATGAATATCAGAACGTATAATAATGGAATAACGCAATCCTTGTGAGGCCAAACTTCCCAAATGCATCCTTCTATTTATTTAATTATTTATTTTTTACTTTGGTTCCTCTCACATTAACCTACACACAGCATTCCTCAGGAGCAGCTGTTCATAAAGTAGTTCCTCTGTCTCATTCTCGGCCTTCCTCTCCCTTTTCTCTCCTTGTAGGTACTCGGTCTACTTTATTCTACCATTTTGTTTTGGTGGTCCTTTCCTCATTCTCCCATCATCATCATCTCTTCTATGCCTCTTCTCTGTTAACGTTCCATTCTTTCTATCCACTTTATCCTTCGAACTCGTTTTCGTGCTAGTCTCTTCTTCCACCACGCAACTTTGCCGGCACGATCCTTCACTTTCTCCTTCTCAGAACCGGATTCTTCCTAGCATTTTCTTTTTACTTTTTTTTTTTTAACAGCAAAAATGTGAATGTTCAAATATTACGTGGCTGGAAGTGTAGCAACATTCAGATCTGTATACATCGGTAGAGTTTGCAGCCAGATGTGGGAAACTTTTGGAGGTAATTCTATAGCTAATATTGTGTACTAAATGCTACACCAACATGAGCACAGTTCTCAGCCGTCATGGAGCTGGTCACATTTCATTTGGGTGCAAATTCCAATCTGCTATTATTTCATTTGGGCATCAGTATACGACTTCATTTGGACGCCAACATATCGTTACTAACCTAGCCAAATCTAACCTGACCTAACCTGAATTACTCATGTGTTGGCAAAGGATTATTCAGCATGGTTATGACCCATTGTAGCTGATTATAGGGTTTTTTAAAATAATCTATCTTAATTCGACGCCCACTATTCTATTTTAATTCAGCGCCCAAATAAAGCTTAATCTGGTGCCCATCTGATTTTTTTTTTGTTCACTCAAATCAGATGTCAATGCGCCCAAATGAAATGCGGCGATGGAGTTACAATTACTGATGACCTTGTAGGCGAAAATGACCTCTCTTATGATCCACCCACAAGACCGTCAATAGTCGTAGTTTCGTAACGGCTGGGAGTTGCGCACTTAACGTATCTTACTCAATATTGGCCAACGAATAGCCTGCAGTTTCTCACATATCTCACAGAACATCCCGTATGTGTAATTTTATATTAATTTATCAACATTTCTGCACCTGTCTGTTGATCTATGCCTACCTATAAATGTATCCACTCTTCTTTATTACCTTTCTTTCCGTCTGGATTCCTTTTATCTTTCTAAAATTCTACATTATTTTCTGTTTACTCATCTGCCTTTATATCTGTTGCTTGACGCCATATCCTTGACGCCATATCCTACGATCTCATATAGGGTGGGGCAGAGGGTGATGTAATAGTTAATGTCCCAGATCGCAACTGTAATATCCTAAGTTCCATTCCCGAGCAGGCTAGACTCTGAGACAAGGTATGTTTCACTATATTAATGTTCAGCCAGCATTGTTAATGGGGACCTAGATGTAAATTCGACTGTTGTGTGTCATATTCTAGAGGAAGATAAACTTGGTAATAATGTATTGTCTTCCTTAATGACCCTCGAACAATTGATAGGGTCTAGTCCTAAGTTCTTTTCTGCCAAAATGATCACAAGACATTTTTTATCACATGAAACGACCAGCTACTACACGATACACTATCCTCCTTCGATATCTTTCTTTCTTAATACCTCCATCACGTTATGCATCTTGCTCTCCTTCCAACCACCCCACTTTTATGCACTCTCATAGTCATGCTAGTTTAGCCTTATCATGTGGAAGGCATTAATTCATTCCTCGTGCACATTATTTACAACGTGTGTGAATACTCTCTGCAGTACTAGGTGGAAGATGTAACAGTGTGTGTTGTGGCCGTGTGAATTGTGTGATGATAGCAGTGTGTTGTGTGCATAAGATGTGACAGTGTGAGGTGTAGATGTGTGCGAGGTTTCACTGTGTGTGTGTGTGTGTGTGTGTGTGTGTGGGTGGGTGGGTGTGTGGTGTGCTGTGCTGTGGAACTTGTAGTGTTGAAGTATGGTATTGTGAGATGTTACTGTGCAGTGTGTTTGTACTGGGTTTGTCACAACAAGGTGTCTCACTGTATGATGCGGCAGTTTAAGGTATCACAGCTTCTGAGGCTGACAGTGTACAGTGAGGATATGAAAGGTGTGACATTGTGTCGTGTGGAAATGTGAGTTATCCCAGTCACACTGGGATAACCCACATTTCCTCATGGGTGTGGCAGTGTATGGTGTAGCAGTGTATGTGGTGAGTCAGTGACAGGTGAAGCAGTGTGAGATGTGGCAGCATACAGTTTGGCGGTGTGAGACTTATGTGTGTGTGAGATGTGGCTGTATAAGGTTTGAGTGTGCTTTGGCATTGGTAAATGTGTTTGTGCATGTGTGTGTGTGTATGTGTGTGTATATGAGAGAGAGAGAGAGAGAGAGAGAGAGTTACATGAGCTATCGTAGAACCTCCTACATAGCAACTATTCTAACCCCCAGTCCACGTAGGATCCCAGAAGACTCCCCGGAAGGGCCATTTCGCCGAAGCTCTTTCAGAACTCAATTATACGCTGTTCAAAACTCGGCGTACAGTAATTGGGGAAAAACTACCCCTGTTATCCTGAAACACGCCAACTTCATATACTGTACATTATTGAGATCTAGATTGGATAATGCGCTGAATTTTTGTTAAGTAGTGTGTTATGTTATTTACTAATCTTTTTTTCCATGCATTTCACAAGGGTAGTGTGTTATGTTGTTATTAACTAATCATTTATTTTAATTTATTTGCAGACAACAAAAATTAATCTCCTACCTACTGTACCTAATTTATAATAACAGGAACTGAGGTTTTCAATGACTGAATGATGATGATTGCTATGATGATGATGATGATGACTAAAAATTTACCTGCTATTTTTATACTCACTTTCACTTTCGTTGCTATAATTATAGTCCTTCCGCCTTTGCTTCTTACATCCTGGTTTGTTCTTTAATTTATATACAGTTTTAGTGCTTCTTCATTCTTGTGTTTACATACATTTACAGTTGTGAAGAACAATTTCGCTCCACTTAATGGTCGAAGAAATGAGACACTCCATAATATCGAGATCACATCACTGAGTTCCAAATGATATTGCTCACTGTCTCATTATATATCATAATGAAGTGAATCGGTACTGATGTCCGTGACTCGTCAAGTGCTGAGAAAAGTGGCGATACAGTAGCTTGGAAGCATTTTTTATCAACTATCCTGAATAAACTCTGGTACTGGACGTCTGGCAATTGGCACAGCTAACGCCTTCAGTCTTGCGATTTTGTTTAATTTATATAGCTGCAGATGATTTTGTAAAGCTTCGGCAGAGAAAGTCAGGTTGTGAAAAGTACATTTTTCTAACCCCTTCACTTCCAACAGTTTGGCTGAAGTTTACAAGCTCTGTAAAGCTGGCAACAATAAACTAAAAATACGTCTTCGGATTTAATGGGTTATTAGGTGTCATTCTATTAGTTTTCATCTCACCTGGGGCCATTGGACGTACTCGTTCTTACTCAAAGGGATTTGCGGTAATTAATTTCCTCTATATGTACTGCCCTTTAATATTTGATCACCTTATTTCTGTTTGCTTCTGTGAAAAATATGTACCCACATTTGGAAAATGATATTTGGATATGGAACAGTTTCGGTCCGATTTGGACCTTCTTCAGGTTATTGTTATTGTTGTTGTCTTGGCCTCAGGTTCATCTGAAGTTGTTTTTCTTCTGCTGCCCTTTCGGTGGATAGGGAAGAAAATGAGGAAGGTCTGTTTAACCGGGTAGAAGAGGCTCCCAGTTATGGCAGTCCCACAACATGAAGGTGTCTGTCTCTAATACCCCTCTTGAGATGAGTAGCTTCTCCAACCATAGAAATAATTCTTCCATTTAAACAGTTCAGTAAACTCTAATACAATTAAATAGGTTTTTATCATTTATTTTTTATGTGGTGCTGGAGAGGGAGTTTTTCACATGGTTGTATCGAGATAACGGGCAGCTCAACTGCTTGGTTATACAAACGTCCCACAACTACTTCCTTATCCCCTGAAAGAAGGATTGAAGAAGTGAGGCAGCTTAAACTGCAATCTACCGGGGTTCACGTTTCATATGGTCCTGAGGCCACAACAACAATATTTTATCTATGGGTTCCACCTATTGACCCATTCAATGTGGTGACGTCATTAATATTCGCTGTCTCATCACATTTTTTTATTTTTTCAGACTCCTAAGCTGACGAGAAAACTTTTCTTGGTTATTTCAACAGCTTTTGTACCACTTTTATACCATTTTTACACCACCTCTACAATACTTCTGCCTAACATATTACCCGAGGCCATTCCGTGTACACGCTCCAGCCCCTCAGAATCTGGCAACAGCCATTGGATGGTTGTTTGGTAACACTGGTGGTAATTGACGCCCTGACGCCCCGCACTGAGCCCTCCAGATCAGTGGTCACGTCTGACTAAATGACCTTACCTGACCTCAGTTGGCCTCACTTCGCCTCACTTCACTTTCTCTTACGTCGCCTTACCTCACATCATTTTATCTCATTTCGCTTTCACTTCGCCTTAGCTCACCATACTTCATCTTACGACCCCATTTCACCTCACTTTCACCTTGCCACTTCGCCTCTCCTCACCTCACCTTATTCACACCATCTCACCTCACTCCGCCTTCCCTCAGCCCACTCACCTTACCTTACATCACCTCACCCAATTTCATCTCACCTCACCTCATATCATGCTGCCTTATTTCGCCTCCCCTAATGATTGTCTGTGCCCGAGTATGTTGGTCAAGATAAGTAGGTTAACCCCTTTATACACAATTGAAAGAATACAGGCTGTCAGTTATATAAAAAGAAAATGAATAGGGTTTACACAACGTTGCATTTTCTGCCAGAAATGTGTTTCCATTTCATTTTCCTAATTGCTGCTTCGTGGTCAGGCTCAGTCAGTAATGTCTGTGTTACATTTTATTTTCCGCTTGGTGTTTCTTAACCATGTTCTGCAGTAGGCTTTGTGTAGTATTGAAAACTGAGCAGTGATAATTTCAAGAAGAAATAAAGTTTGTGTACATATTTAGAATAATCATCAGTCTCTCTAAACCTTATTTTCCACTAATAAATGGGCTGGGAGGGATCCAGAGACAGGAAACGGAGATCACAAAAGTAAGAGAGCTGCCAGCACAGTGGCAAGTCAAATTTGCCACATGTCTTTTCACTCACCATTCAAACCTTAGAAAATCTCTCTCTCTCTCTCTCTCTCTCTCTCTCTCACTTTCCACACACACACACACACACACACACACACACACACACACACATTAAATTCATGATACCAGCGGAACAGAGACGAATTCGTCCAGTAGGTACCGGTTAATCAAATACCAAAGTACAATAACTGATTGGAACTTCAGAACACCACGAATAATGCCCTTGGTGTGATGTGGTGTGGTTTCGCTAAGGTCGCTAAATTCTAGAGGAGTGAAGTACCTCATTTCCGAAACTGTTAGTGAGAGACAGACGGACAGTCGTTCCTAGAGTTGGTCCTGCACTTAAAAAGGAAAAAAAAAAGAAGTTCGTCCATTTCCTTCAGTTATCAGTAATTTAGCTTTGATCAAATCCACACCTTTTATATTCACACATTCACAGACCATAAATAAAACAGAAAAGTCATCGTCGTTCCAATGGGGTAGCCTAACGCTGCTCACGAGAATAAGATTTTCTTTGTTTTGGGGGGAAGAGGAGCTCAAGACGGAACTCCAGTACTGAAGAATATAGGCGTTGATTCTTTAAATAGACTATTGCTGACACAGGCACAGAGGTGTGTGTGTGTGTGTGTGTGTGTGTGTGTGTGTGTGTGTGTGTGTGTGTCATTGAATATGAATTCACGCTCATCATTCCATATTAGGGCCACTTAGCCAGAAGCAAAGGTGGACCAGGTATGCGACAAGAAACACACGTGCCACAACGCCACCATCCGTTCTTGTTCCTTTCTTTATTTCCTCTCTTCTTTCTACCTCTCTCTCTCTCTCTCTCTCTCTTTGGCTCTTTTATCAGTCGGTTACACCTCATTCCTGTGGCTCTTTCTTTCCCAGAGTGGGGGTGGGGAGTTGGTGTATGGTAACTTACCCCCATCCCCTTCTCTTCTGTTATCCACTACTCCCACCCCATCCTCCTCTCTCACTCCTATCCCTCACACCCTCCTCCTTTCTTCTGGTCCTTTTACCTTCCCTTTTCTTCCTATTATTTCTCTTCTACCGACTCTTCTTCTTCTGTCTGTCTGTCTGACTCTCTCTCTCTCTCTCTGTCTTCAGCTGCTGGTCTAGGTGAGGAAATCTGTATACCACCTCACCTCTACCCCACAACCCAACCTTTCATTATCTTTCTCTCCTTCCTTTCCTTCATCTTCCTTCCTTTTCTTTCTTTTTTCTTTAACTCTCTTCATCATTACCCACTGCCTTCTCTTTTGCTTTTTCTTGAGGAGGGGGGGACAAGGCGAAGGTAAGGTAATGTACACTACTTCTCTCCTCCATCCCTCTCTCGCTCCTCCTATTTTCCTCTTCTCTCTTAATCTCTTCCTCTCTGTCTGAGTTCTGGCACACCTATTCCAGCTTCTCCACTTTCTCTTTCCCTATCTTTCTTCCTCTTCCTCTTTCCTTCATTTCTCTCCCTTCCCTCCCTTCTCTTCCTTTCTTATCTCTCATCTTACTCTTTCCTTCCTTCCGTGTCACCCTCCCCTCCCTCTCCTCTCTGTGACTTTTCCCTTACTCCCCTCTCCCCTTCAGTCTCTCCTCTAACCGACTCTCTCTCTCCCCCTCCTCCAACCAGTCTCCCTCAACCCTTACCCTCTCTCCATTCCATCCCTCTTACTCCGCTTCTCTCGCCCTTGCCCTTCCCTTAACCCCTAACCGTTACCTCACTCCCTTCCTTCCTCTCTCTCACCACTGCCCTTCCTTCCCCCTGCCACGTCTCTCACCCCTTCTCCACAATTATTCATACACCTCCTGTTTGGCTGATTTATCACAGAGGAGGAAATATTTTGCTGCTGTGACTTACTCCGCTTGTAACATAGAGCCCTTCGTGACGGGTTTGGGGGTGGGGGAGAAAGAAAAAAAACAAACAAACATCAGGAGCCTTTCTGCATTGCTATAATTTTCTTTGACTCGTAGAAGGGTTACCTTATTTATAACATAACCTATAGCAAACAGTCTCAAAAGGACTAATAGGTTTGTTGCTGTTTGCTTTCCTCACTGAAAAAAAGAAACAAAAAAGAAAACAACTCACCAGGCAGTCCTACCGGACAAAAGTGCACTGGGGAGACATTCACTGGACATAAACTCATCAGACATTAACCCACCGGTAAACTCTCACCGACTTACCGGACAAAAAATCGCCGGAATTAAACTCATCGGATAAAACTCACCGATTAAGTATAGCACAGGACAAAAACATACTGAACTAATTTTCATTAACGATATTAAGAAACAAATGCTTATTTAGATAATAAATTTCAGTACGGACTAAATTAATTTATGGGTAAATTATTTTTAAACAATATGCCGGGAAGAGTTTATTCGTTACACTGGAACAAAATAACATTTAAACATATTGTTTGTAAAGGAGAGGCTTCAGATGAATATAAAAGTGCCATACTATAAAAAACTGTCCTAAATTTTTGGATAGTAAAATGGAAAGGAAGGAGGACGAAAAAATTATATGGTTCCTCACCACATTCAACAATCAAACACATCACAGCAGGGATAAACAAGATGCGGTGCCAAGGCACAGCAAAACCGTCCCTGGCAGTTATTTTTAGTCCTGACGTATACGCACATCATGATATCTAGTCAAAGATGTCACATATCAAATTTGGAGTAAATCGGATGAAAATTGACGATTTTTTGCCCATTTGAAATCTTAGGCCCAGCCCTCCCAACATTGACCCCACTACCGCTAACTGGGGAATGACCCCCCTGATATAATAAGGCATGAAAGGATGCGGATTTGAAAGATGTACATTTAGGTTTTGGTTTCATGTCGATATGACGAATTTAAAAGGAGTTATGGCGAAAATATATTTACCCTTCCCGTTTTCTTTTTTTTTTTTTTTTTTACATTTTTTGGTGTTTACAACCTGGGCCTTGGCCCAATTTGGCCCCAAATTTAATCAGATCGGAAGATCATAGCCCATCATCCTTGTAATTTTAGTCAAAACCGCACCAATCGTTTTCGCGTAAAGTTGTTAAGTCAAACAAACAAACAAACAAACAAACAGGTAAACAGACAAACCAAGCGAAAACAATATCTGTCCCTGAGCCCCTCCGGGGAGGGGATGAGTAATGAAACGCCGAGAACTCGGGTCCAGAGCTGTTGACGCAAAGTGTTGCTTTGCATGCCTCCCCCAAGCTTTGCTCACGGATTTGCCATACAGCCACCACGACAGGGTTCATTGTGGGTTGAAGTAGATTAAAGATATACTAAGTCGGCCTCATATGGCCTTGATCTTTGACCCCTTGACCTTGCTGATCTAATCAGTTCATCGACCCTTCATACTTTATCACTGACAAAAATTTGGTCGAAATCCGCCGAGGGGTTCAGGAGATATTGCGCTTACACCCATATGACCTTGACCTTTGATCCATTGACCTTGCTTGTCTAATCAGTTCATAGTCTCATCATACAGCATCACTGATAAAACTTTGGTCGAAATCTGGCAAGGGGTTCAGGATTGATTGAACATAATTAAAATCCGGCGGCACAACTGCCAGGGTCATGAGGGGTTCAGGAGATTTCATGCTCACACCCATATGCCCTTGACCTTTGACCCCTTGACCTTGCTTATCTGATCAATTCATCGTCTTTTCCTACTGTATCATTGACAAATGTTTGGTGGAAATCCGTCGATGGGTTCAAGAGATATTACGCTCACAAGGTAAACCAAGTCGAAAGACCTTCACCTTTGACCCTTTGACCATGCTTACCTAAGCAGTTCATCATCCCTTCATACTGTATCATCGACAAAAGTTTGGTGGAAATCCGTCAATGGGTTCTGGAGATATCGCGTTCACAGGAGTGTAACGGACTCACAGAGCCACGCACAGACAAATGGACAAACCAGTCAGTTATACGAATGGACAAACCAGTCATAATTATAATGCCTCCTCCACCATAGGTATCTAGAAGCGGAGGCATAATGAACGTTTAAGTAGAAAAATATGACCAAACAATATTATTTCTTTCAAGGGTTGACTGTTCTGGGGACTGAAGACTGATTAATAGTAAAAATTAGATTGGAACGTTTATAAATAAGGAGTCTGGTATTCGAAGAGCTATATTTATTAAAATCCTCTGATGGTTAGAAGCTTTTATAAATATGGGTCCAGGTACAGTACTTCAGGCGCTTTTGGGGGGGGGGGATGAGGGTGTAGGGCTCCTCTAATTTCAGTTGTTTAACCCGTGGAATGCGAGCCACAGCTCAGGCTGTGCTGGCCGTGCATCACCACTAACTACTCCACCCCTACCCAAACTTACGCATGTCGCTACGCAATGACGGAGAGACAGATTTTTTCTTTTCACCAGATGATGCCCTCGATGTTTATCTTCAAGTTTATAATAAAAAAAAAAAAAAATCATTTTTTAACTACTCCCCTACGTAAACCTAAGCATGGCCCTACGCAAACATGGAGAGAGAGAGAGAGAGAGAGAGAGAGAGAGAGATGGTTTCTTTTCACCAGATGATGCATTGAATGTTTATCTTCGAGTTTATAATACACAAAACTAAAAAAAAAAAAAAAAAAAAAAAAATCTTCATTTTTTGCGCACCACGGGGTGGGGAAAAAAAGGGGTATTTGCGCAATCCACAGGTTAATGTTTATGATCCCCTATTGGTTAGGATTCTTTATAAAAACGGGCCCTGGTATAAGAAACTCTCTCCCGTCTGGATAATGGTATGAATTTCCTCATCGTTGCCTCTTGCTAACCTAGATGATCAATCTTCCCGGAGGCTTTATGCAAATTTTCCCCATGTAATTAAACGTCGTTAGTAAATACACGCAAAAGCCCCTTGCTAATGTCATCCTATAAGTTAAATTAGTAAAGTTGATGAGAAAATTGTTAAAACATACTGCTGTAAGCCCTATTCTGCTTACAGGCTCAAACACTCATATGCAAAAAAAAACAGAGCCGTCGTATTTCTTCCCTAAAGTTACATTAGCTAGAGTATATGATAATATTACTGAAAGAACATGCTGTAAAGGAAACCTTGGTTTTCATGACCAGTTTGCCTACAAACTCAAGTATATATTTTACTTCATCGATAAATAGACACAAAAAGCCTTTGTGCCTTCCCTAAAAGTTAATAAAAATTTATGAGAAACGTATTGAAAGAACGTGTCGTAAATTGGGGTCTGCCTTATACTCCACAATTTTCATAGAATTTCCAGTATATTATATGCAAGCAGACGCAAAAAACTCTATTTTTCATCCCCAAAAGTTATGTTAGTTAAAGTATAGAAGGAAATACGTGAAATTTTTTGCTATAAATTGAAGTAGTTTATAAACTTCACTTTGCTAACGGTTTCAAGCATTTAGTTTACACCATATGCAAAGAGATGCAAAGATCCAAAGTATGTCTTTCTTTAGAAATATGTTAATTAAACATATAATTAAACTAAGGTCTCCAGTATCTGTTTATTAGGACCTTGAAGTGTAGTTTAGTTAAACCCTGGAAAATAGACGCAAAACTCATGTTCCTTACTTAAAATCTATGCTAGTCAAATTATATGAGAAATCTGTCGAAAAAGTTGCCAAAAATTAAGCTTTGGATTTCTAGCCCTCTCCATAATGTGGTAGTGTATCTTAAATATTATTCGTGCCACCTAGAAACGATTTCTTCACCGTAGAACACACTTTTCAAACCTGAGGGGTTAGATGCAGCTTTATCACCAGTGGGGCTCAACTAAAAAAATTATAAATTAATTTAATAAAACAACATGTAGGGACAGCATGAATAATAATAAAAAAATAAAAGCACACTGTTTTTAGTGAAGGGCATAATATCCTCTTGTATGTAACCGATGCAAGTTTCTGTGTGTTGATAATAACAATAATAATAATAATAATAATAATAATATGCAAATCAGTATTAGGCCTATTTTTCTCCTTTCGCTTGAAATTTTCTTTCCCTTTCTGCCGCTATCTATGTTTACACCTCTCTCCCAATCTCTGCTTCTCCTTGTCTAATTCTCTGCCTCTCTCCACCTCCCTTTTTCCACCTCCCTACTCTATCCTGCCTTTCTTCAGGTTGCCATTAAAAGAAGAGTAAAAACTGACAGGCTTACTCATGGACTTACCCGTGAAACCTGATCACGCACTCACTCACCTTACTCTAATCCCATCACATTGAGAGAGAGAGAGAGAGAGAGAGAGAGAGAGAGAGAGAAGGAAAAGAAGAATGGTGCGGGTTATGAACATTTTAGTAAATTAAACAGGAAAAATGTAGACAATAATGAAATAAGAAGACTGGAAAATGCCACATTATGGAGGAAGATTATGTCTGTCTGTCTGTCTGTCTGTCTGTCTGTCTGTCTCTCTCTCTCTCTCTCTTTCTCTCTCTCTCTCTCTCTCTCTCTCTCTCTCTCCATAAATCCATCAAGTGTGGGTGAAGGCAAAACTGACAGCCTTGGACGAGTGTGAGAGGCTCAGGTCAGGTCAGGTCGGGTCAGATCACGACAATTTAGGAAATGGTAAGTTTTCGAGTAATGGTCAACAAGGATAATGCTTTTGTTTGCTGTGGTGCGTTCCTGTTAAGTTGCTCCACAGGTTATTTATGTTGTACGAACGGTTTCTCGTCTGTCTGTTTGTCTGTCTGTCTGTCTATGGGCACCATTATGGAAAATCCCCTGGATGGAACTGAACACATTTTTGGATAAAGAGTGAGCAAAAGTTGAGAAACATTGGTTAATAATTGACGTGAAAGTGAAAGTTCTTGGTCAAGGTCATATAAAACATAAAAGGGGGAATGGTACTGCTTGGAGCAGGTATACGCTCTCTAACTGCTGTTCTTAGTTACACCCGCTAGTGCCATAACACGAACTCTAAGGCGTAACCTTTTTTTTTTTCCATGCTGCAGTACGTCAGACGGAAAAGAGAAATAAATCTAATGCCAGTGTTACGAACAAATGCAATAAAATTCCAACTTGTTCGATATTACGGATCTGATAACGTCATCTCAATGATGTCTTTTTGGGGGGATGTCTTTTTAGGGCGACGTCATCAAAACTACCCATGGAAACACACACACACACACACACACACACACACACACACACACACACACACACACACACACACACACACACACACACACACACACACACACACCTATGCACTCCGGTCGGGATATATAAGGCTGGAAAATTGGAGAGGTGGTCAGAGAAGAAGAGAGGAGAGCTTAACCAGGAGAACAGACTAGAAAGGCAGCAGGAAGCAGTGGTTCTCGTCACTCTGTCACTGTGTCTCAATAAATCCCACTTAACCCCAAACTGTGTATACATCACCTCCACCTAATAGACAACAAAGCTAGAGGGGAAAGTGAGACAGAGCACGACCCACAGAATTATCCAACGTCTCACGATTTTATCAATAGCTTCTCACGTTAATCTCCACATCCTGAGCTACGATTATCTACAAGGGCAGCACTATCAACACAGGAGGCTGCTGCGATCTACGATACATCTATGATACACCTACGATCTCTGTCTAATTAACACCTTGGCCACATGTATCGACACATCTACTACAATAAACGGTAATGAAAGAATTAATGGATTCTGAATCGCTCACTATAAAGGAGTTTTTTAGCAAGAGTTAAACGGACTTGAAATGATCGTTTAGAAGCTTAATACTTGTTGTGTTGTTTTATTTACTGGGAAGATATTGTATGATTTTTTTATATATTTAGCCCACTATTCATGTGTACTTGTATATACTGTACTTTCTGTACTGACTTGTATAGCTTGAAGCTGAGTGTGTGTATTGACAATGTTTTCGCTTATATCTCGACAGGATTTCTTTCCTAATAATACTAACTATATTACATTGACTCATTGTCGGTAATATGCCAGTGAACTTCGATATCATTAACTTCGTCTCTAATGGCCTTAATAAGAAATGAGGCATAAGGTGTAGAATTTTTTTTTTTCTACCAAATTCTGGAGTCTTTATTAATGGAACACTCCTCGGTTATCCTTAATGAGACACAGGGCTACTCTTAAAAAAAAAAACACACACACAAACACACACACCTACCTCTGAGCCTATTCAGTGACTCTGTAATGGTGTACAGAAGTGTGCTTTCGGGTATGAAGTGGATCCATCAATAATTATGTAAAATATAATTACATCAGGGATAGGGTTAGGTTAGGATATATTTGGTTAGGGTAGGACAAAACTGGTTAGGTTAGCATAAAATACGTTAGATTAGATTAGGATAATATTAGGTTGGGTTCAGTTACGAAAGATTAGATTAACTTTAGATAAAGAGCAACTGATAAAGGCAATTTCGTCCAAAAGCGGCGCCCCAAGATGGCGTTCGTCTGTCTACTCGCACCACAAGAGGGCTTTTGTCTGTACACAAACACGTTTTTTTTTTTTTTAACACTTTTACCAAAAAGAAAAGAAACTAGAAAAGGCAATCAGAAAGTACTAAATGAGAATGTGAGTTGCGAAAAATGGCAAAATAAGGTCCTATGTCTCCTTAAGGATTACTTAACCCTGACCATAAAATAGCCATCCTGACCGACGTGGGATGCAGGATAATTACATAGCACTGTCTTGACCTTTAGTCAAATTACATTTCTTATTGCCATCGCCATTCTTTTATATGGGAAAGACCACTCGTTTTGAATAGTTCAGCCCTTTAGTTCATACCTCTTAGGTGAGTGAAGCAGTCTGGTAATGACGATTCCGTCATCTGACTCAAGGGCTAAAAGAGTTCCTTAGACGTTCAGAGTCTTATAGATTAATTTAAAAAAGAACAGACTAAATCCTTGCTCATTATAAGTTCAAACATCGTTGCTAAGTACTTTGAATTTACCCCCACAGGATCACGGATGAAACCCATTGGCCAGGTTCCTACGAGCCTTGCACAATGTGCTGCGGCGTGATGTGTATCACCACAACTCATTCACACACAGGTCAGCCCACGGGCAGGTCCTCATAGGTGAAGACTGCGACGTCATTATCCACTGGCTATCTTGTTACTCTCTCTTCTTGTGCCCAAACATATTACTGAGACTACTACAGTGTTTTTGTGTCTTGATTGTTAATGATGTTAAAATTACGCCAAATAACTTAGGTCTATTGTTACCTTAATATCGTTATATAAACTGGAATCATTCGCTTCTCTAGCTTTACAAGACTAG
Source organism: Coenobita brevimanus (assembly GCF_032717465.1). Lineage (NCBI taxonomy): Eukaryota > Metazoa > Arthropoda > Malacostraca > Decapoda > Coenobitidae > Coenobita > Coenobita brevimanus. Next base: position 5,806,093 of record NC_136966.1, read on the forward strand.
AAAATAAACAGGGGTCAGTAGGTAAATGTTGATTGCTGTATAGAATTAATTTACACTTGAGACATTTCATGTTATCATTTATATGCGCCACAGAAATTTATTTCTATGATGGCCTCAAGGATGTAAATTTTTAACTGAAAGTCCGTGACACCAAGGGGCACTGAAGAAAGCTATGCCATCTCCTTTTACCCAACAAGTATCATTAGAATACATCTACTATTTTTACTGTAGTGATGCCGTCTGTGTGTGGGGGGTATATTATGTGAGGAGGAGATTATTATAGTCTTGACTGATGTACTGTAAGTCAATCTATCATCCCTGTGATGGATATATGAAGTGAAGCGTTGGATAGTAATATATTATTATGCAAAGTAATTAATTAAATGTCTACCGTTAGTTCTGTCCTCGTTTCAGCTTACAGCATAGCATTGGAGTTAAATGGGGTATTAGCTCAATATTTTGTCAGCTATTCACTTAGTATAATCCACGTACTTTTAACTTTTAACTCATAACTTGTTTCTTTAATATCAACGATTTTTTTTTTTCAACAATGACTATTTCCTCCTTACTAGGTGCAATCATATCTACCTTTAGAATAATGGGAAAATGTGGCGAAACGTAGAACCGTGGGTTGGTGTGTTTCCTAGTATGGAGGGTGACGCAATGTCCGGATGAGGCTTATTTCATCTGCTGACTGGATGACCTGTGTGATTGGGCTGTGGGCACTAATTGCAGGTGTTCTGTATCATGCTGGGTCTGTTAGCTTGGGTTTTTGCCTTTCTTGTTTTCGACCTTTTTAAATAGTGGATGTGGCGATGGCTAGAGCAGATTTTCTCTGCAAGGGCGCTTTTCACTGTAGCCACTCTTAAACCCTGTTCACACATAGACGGTACACGCTAGCCTACGGATGACGCCGGTACAGAAAATTTGTCCTACCGTGGCCATCTGTGGTCCTTTCCAAAAGCATGATGCTGTGACATCATCTGCTACAGTGCCTCTACGATTAACCTATAGTTAACGACAGTGGAGTTATGGTTGGCCTGCAGAACACCAAGATAACGCTAGGGAAGGTGATGGAAGAGCTCACGGTTGTCCCTGGAAAGGCTACAGTTGATGACGGATGACGACATTCACACCGCGGATGATCACGGCGAAACTACGGTGGACCTACAATTACTCATGGTCTGTATGGATGCTCAGAGTGCCACTATGGTTATCAAGAGCCAGACGTGTTGTCGAGAATGCTTTTAGCATTATGGCTGCCAGGTAATTATACTGAGTAAACATTTCAATATTTCGACATTTCTGCCATATTCTCAATATATTTTTGCATGCAATGAACTCACAAAATACATGTACTGTATATTTTCAGATTTTGTTGTCTGCTGACCACTATGTCACGCTCTCCAAAGAGAATGGAGGCCACATTGTCTTGGTTTGATGTTGCCTCCACAACCTGATGTGGTTAAGGTATCCGACACATCACAATACCATGGTTGATCAAGAAGACCCAGAGACACATGAGAGGGTTCCTGGTCCACGGAGGGACAATGGCAACCTCATAGATTTGGGCAACAGTATCATCAGGAATGCCACAAGCAATGCCAAGCTGCAGTGCCAGTACCTGATGGAATATGTAAATTCACCTGCAGGAAGTGTCCCATGGCAGCAAGACAAGATTTGAAAGATAAAAACCCATTTATATAATGTTTTAACAACACACGAGTACAGTTAAAAGTTCGAAAAATTTATTAAACATGGATTTCTAAAAGTACTGACATGCAGTGTACAAAATCAGCAATATTTCACAAATTACTTGTATTTACAATATATTTGTACTGAGGATGGAAGGCCTCGGAAGTCGTATGGGGACAATGTATATTTGTATAGATGATGGAAGGCCCCAGAAGACCTACAGTGGCCTACAGTTAACGCGGTAGCCTACGGTGGTCATACGGTAGAAAATTTACTGTAGCTCATTGTAGAAAATATCAAACATGTTTGACATTTCTACTGTTGACAAGAGATTATCACGGATGCCTACGGATTTCCCCAGTTCCTCTCCTGGTACACTTACGGAAGACCCCGGAAGACCCTGGTTGGCTTTACAGGTGTCATCTGTAGCATGTACCGTGTATGTGTGAACGAGGGTTAAACCGTTTGAACCCAGTGACATTTTTTAAAAGGGAGTTTTTATTATATTATGAGGTTTGAAAAGGCTAAATCTGACCTGCCCATGTCTCATAAGCTGACAAATTCTGAGGGCAGGAGTCATAAGCCACAAAATTGTCTCCTGGTCCAAGAGGTCGAGATTAAAACATTAGTATGAATGACGAATATAACAATTGCTACCAATTCAAGAGATTTTCTTTTTTTCCCCCAAGAAACTCTTGTTTACAAATTAGATAATAGTTCAGATGCTTAACATGACTTGTGCTAACTGCCACTGCTATAAAACTATTTACACATGCAATCTTGTAAGAGACTGGTGCAATTTAAACATAACCCTTTCAGTTTGGTGAGACTTTACAGATTTATTCTTGCCACCTACATATTTTTAGCTTTGGGAGATCATTTGTAGTTAGGGAATCATTTTATAAATAATTATAAATAACTCTATAGTTCGAAGTCTAAGCCTAATACAGGTATATGAGAATATTAATGAAAAACAACACTGCAGTCACACCATGATGTGACTTTAAACGTGGATATGTTTTAAGCATAGAACTGTATTTTACATTTACACGTTTTAAATCAATTTTGGTTCTCTAGCAGATGACCTTTACTCATAATGATATTCTTACTAGCAAAACTAAGTGTTTGTCCACTTCAAATTTATTAAACACATTCGTCCCACTTAACAATATTGAATTTCTTAAATGAACTTCAGACTTTCTATTTTAAATATTTGTGGTTATTATTTTATCAAGATGAAAGTTTTCAGGACACCATACTTTTGATCATTTTGAATATCTTAGTCACAGTTGTTTTCCATACTGAATATCTAGAATTGTCTTAACTCATATCCACACTGAATTCTACCAGCAGTGAGTTGGCGCCATCAGGTGTCCAGGGGTGGATCATTCAGGCGGCACTCCATGCTGAGCTTGCCGGCTTCGCATAATGCTGCATCTTTTTAATACTTTGTTTGTACCAACACATGTTCAGTGCTTTGAATCAGTAATGCTTAGCTTATCATGGCTTGCATTCAAAATAAGTTTCATTCATTGCTGTCTTACTGTGAATAGTTTAGCATTTTCTTCATTCAAGCCTTACTTTTAAGTGTTAAGTTGTTGGTCATTGGGCCTTACTTTAAATTTTTTTTCTTTTCTTTTCTTTTTTTTTTTGGCTGCTGTTGAGCCCCATTTTTGGGATTTAAAATTCAATACATTTTGACTAATCTTGATATCATACATTGACTATCGTACTGATAGCTGTTTTCGCAAGCACCAAAAGTCAAAACGATTTTGAATTTTGAGCACGACTAGTCAAGATTAGTCACTGTTCCTCCCGAGGTATTTCGACCGATATTGACTTTCCATTTTGTAAACAAACTAAGCGCTACCGAAGTCGAGCCAAACTCGATAGAGAAGAAGACAGAGTTTATGGCCTATTGAGACAAAAGTGATCCCATATAAGTTTCTTTGACATGAAAAATCCAAATTTGCTTTCCGCTGACACCTGTGGTAGTGCCATCTAGCACCAACTTTAGTAAAAGTTATTCATTTAAGCCCACCAGGACATAAAAGTGGTCCATTAAAGATATTTGACATGACTAGTTACTTGTTACAGCAAACTGTTTGAAACAAAAGCCTCGCCACATGTCCCAGAGCAATTCTACTCTTGTTTATCCCTAATGCTAACAAAGTTTGAGGGTCTTAAGGATTTTAACAATTTTACCCATTCTTTTTTTTTTTTTTTATAGTGTCCAACAACAATGGTACAGCTGCCCTTTCATCTCATGCCAAAATTTCAAGCAAAAGCCCCGTCTGGTCGGTCACATGGCGATTAATATCATTTAATTCCTCTACTTGCAGAAAATCCCCAAGGCAGCCATACGGTGCACAAACGAATGTTTATAGATAGCGGTGTGGTAAAGGCAATACCATCTTGCCAACCTGTTTTCACGACACTCACTTGAAACTCAGTATCAGTCAGAATGGACAGCAAGATGATCTTGACTTTAAATTGTCGAGAAAAAGCGCCTTTAATTATGGCCATGCTTTTATGTTTAGTTCATGAGTGTCTTAATTATTTATAATGTTGGGCATTTGAAAATCAAAATGGAGTTATGCCTGCCTACACTATCTGCATAAACTTTTCATTAAAACTGCGTTTTTCATACTCCATATTAACCACAAATTTCAAGCTTTTACCATTTGACTGGTGGAATTTGAGCACTACATATTATTTTGAGGGATAAGTGCACCTGTTTGTAATGGGAAATTTGACATCAGGAAGGGATTTTAAAAAAATGCTTAAAGCACAGGTGCTAAAAGACTTCTGCAGACAAATGTTGCAATACTGCATTTTTCCTCGCTGGAATTAGTCAGACTTAACTTCACGGTGTACGGCAAACCAGTTATGTTCACAAAAAGCTTAGATATAGGTAGATAGGTAAATAGATTCATTGACTACAAACTCACAGTTGCCAGATTCTATAGATTTACACATAATGATCCAGCACAATATCACTTACAATTAGTTTGAACAAGTTACATACAAAAATTAACAGAACTAGTTATATACAAAATCAGAAAAAAGAGAAATTACAACTTGAGTATAAAACATGTCTTGCAGTAAAAAGAAGACATAACAGTAAATTGATGTCTATTTATGCATATAGTGCCAGAGTTTTATTATTGGCACTGCAGACAGTTTTGTAGTCATCATTAAAAAAAAGAAAAAAAAAAAATGATTTTCCAGAGTTCATTAAGTATCTGCATGAACATTAAAAAAAAAAAAAAGTTGGCGTCTGCTTCTTGACATGTTTTTACTTGGATACGATGAAGAGATCTTGGTACTACTATGATCTATTTTGTATTGTACAATTGCAACCACCAGATGATTAAATAGCTTCGTCGAGACTATGAAACTGGAAGGAGAATAGTCTTCATTGACTTATTTTGTCTAAGGCTACACACAATCGCCTGTAATTGGTAAGAATAATCTAGAACCAGTTCAAATGCACAAGATGCGGGAGCTTTAGGACGCTTCAGTTAATGACTTTAATGTGGTGTGGCTTTCCGAAAGGCGTTGATATCTACGGGATCGAAGTACCTCGTGTCCGGTAATCATTTGACTGACGAACAGCAAACTGAGGACATGATGCATAATGTTATTACTTTTTCTTATTGTTAGGCTTGTAGGCTTAACCCACGTGGGTTTTACGAAACCAGGTCCAGCAAATATCCGTTCTTGGAATGAATGGTCTTTATTCGTCATAAAATTTTTTAGCATGTCCACTTAAGGTATGACATATTTTATGACTGAACTTGACTATTTATTCAACTTAAACCATGTCGTGGTAGCATAAAATTCAACGGGCATGAGCTATGAAGCAGTAACGTTTCCTTGTTTTACTGGTCAAATTAACCCACCATTTTTTTATATATATATAACAAAACAGAGGAAGGAAAAACAAATGAATAAAAAATATAATCCATACACCAGATTACTGGTGTCCTCCATTCGTAAAATGTATGTAACAGTTGGACTTGGACAGCCGTAGGTTGAAGTTTGAGGGGAAACAAGTTTGACTACATCTGGCCATCAACAGAGCTAAAAATGGTAGGACATTTTCGTTAGGATAGAAATAACACGCTATACCTTTAGTAATTAATAGCTCTTATATAACTGTACTATTTCTGCACATCCTAACCTGGAAGTTACGAAAAAAAATTATTTAAAGTTTGTATCCCTACCCATTATACTCACAACAGCGCCACAGTTCAGCACCTCGAGGGGCAGTTAAATGTTTTATGCATGACAAAAAACTGCGACAACAACACCCTTTGCATTCTTCACTACGGGAGCAGAGTGCTAATCCCTTCAATCCAATGATTTCCTTTTTTTATGCCACAGACAAAGTTGTGCATCTTTCGGAGAGACCTCTTTTAGTGAAGGGATGAATGATGGCTATATCTAACCCTTCAAGGTCGAAAGGTCTATGCTGAGTAAAATCGGGGATAGTAGGAATGAATTAATGAATGCTTCGTCCCAATGGACAAGTTGACGACTTTTTTTCCTTCAGTTGTGGTCGCCGTTTTTATGTAGTCGTTTTAGGGTGTGTGCTGGGGAAGTGCGCTTTAAAAGTAGGAAATAAGGTTTAACAGTCGGACCAGACCCAGAGAGGTGTTGAGTTACTGGTGTAATTGGCCATTTAACTATAAGGGGCTTTCCCTAAGGTTTGTGAATTGTATGGGGGTAGGAAAAATTTAATTATAACCAAATTAATGCATTGAAGTTATCGTTGATTGCCTGCTGACCCCTTCAATATGTCTGCCGTGAGCTGTTGATAGCAAAATTAAAATAAACGTTATCCCATCGAAGGGGTTAATGGAGATCACACCGGTATGAGAGATCTCCCTGAACCCATTACTCTCCAAGGTTGCTGCGTGTGCCATTTTGCTGGAGGAGTGGGACTGCTTACTGAACGCCCTCTGCCTACCGAACCACACTGATGCAGCTGTGGTGTAGGCTTTAGGGCATCCCCTTGAATAATTTTGAAATTCTGATAACTCCGATTTCTGTTCTCAAATAAAAACGAATGACTTAAACCCCTTTAATCCGACGATGTAAATTGTATATTTTTGTTGCCACAGCCTGACAAATATATTTTGATCAGGAGAGTGTCCTGGTACCGAAAGAGTTAATGAAGGCAGTAGGTAACCCCTATGGTTCGAAAAAAAAATCTTATATAACCCCAATAAAGCTGTCTAGATATAGCAAGAATATACTAAACTATACTTCACCGGAGTGAAGAGGTTAACTGGCCATTAAACTGAATAAAATCTAGTAAAGAACGATACTAATCATTTATTTGACTGGAGGGATCAGGACAGATTACTTTCAGACACATCACTACGAGGAGTTCCCCTTAAAGCTGAATAAAACCACCTGGCGACTGCAACAATAAACAAATAAGAGTGGCACAACAGATCTTAGTGACGAGTCTTCATTACCAGAGCCGCTGGTGAGCTAATACAATTCATCGGCGGCAGCAAGGATAAAATATCAATGATCAGACTATTGAAGTACTTAACAACAGCAAATGAAAGAGAAATACACACAGCTCTGTGGGCTTCAGGTTGTCAGTTTATATTTCATGCAAGTACTGCCCCATATGGAGTGACGGGGTTTGGGGCCCAGGCTACTTAGCCTTTAGGGCTAACATCTCTCTCTCTCTCTCTCTCTCTCTCTCTCTGCTAAAAAACAAGAAATGTGGAGCAAAACTTCGACCACTTGATGATTGGAACCGAAGTGCATACATAGCACAATAGTTTGAGCCCCGACTGGAGCCTCATACCAGTGGAGTCGATGTTCCGTGATGGAGAGGCTGTTTGGATCCCCAGCAGTGAAACGCGTGTGGCACACTACTGTACTTTGACCGATTTTGTTTCCGGGATATTGAATGATTCAATAGATGTGTACAAACATTTTAATTCATGCCATCTTAGCTACTCTCTTGGTGTCCATTAGATCAACACCGTCCACTCTGGAACTGAATGAATTTGTTTAGTACTGCGTCACCCCTAAGGTGAGTAAGAACAGCTTGCTGTCAGCCATAACACAAATAATAACTTTGTTGTTATAGAGCGCAGTTTCATCCAGCTATATGTAAATCATGGAATTATCAGAACTACTTCAGCTATTATTTAGTATGAAGTCGGTAAATCATTTTCGTCCGATATTAATGAGTGTTAAGAATTCTGTAATACAGTAGAAACCAGTCTCATCTCAGCTTCACAAAAATCACATTTTGTATGAAGAAACAAAAAAAAATGTCCATTATTAACTGCCAGAGTATGAATGATTACATTCCAGTCTCGTTCACCCTCCTGGTCAGTCTGAGGGTTGTATCAATTACCAGAGCGTGAATGACGACAAGACAGACTCGTTCATCCACCTGGTCAGCCTAAGTATTGTCTAGTAACAGATCTTCCTTGGGCATGTATTTTAAACATTATGCCTCAATAGACAGTCCTTTGTTTCTGATGAAAAGTATGTCTACATAAGTATATAAACAGCATGCAGCAGATATTTAGAGTATAATATGAAAAATAAATCGCGTCGAGAGAGCTGCAAGGAACCTTGCCATGCCACCAAAAATACGATGCCTGTTTCCCCTCATCCTGCCCGTAGAGACATATCTTGGTTACGAGAGAGAAATGATCGTAAGAATGGTCATCAACATGAAGGGGTACCAGTATGACCGGGTAGCAAGTATACACATCATAGGACCCAAGACAAGAACACACACACACACACACACACACACACAGTAGGAAAGGCCGAATAGGTAAGGTACAGTGGGCCAGTAAGTAATGGTGCGGCATTATGTGTGTGTGGAACATTAAGTGCCTCATAACTCCAGCTCGCCTCCTCTGGTAATTGGATGCGGACGCCCCCAGAGAGGAAAGTGTTGGCGCTCGTTTGGGTACTAGGGTGTTGGGGTGATCTGCTAGGTGGGGAAGACTGACAAGGATGGAGGCAATGGCAATGAAAATGATGGTGGTAAGGATGGTGACAGTGATGATGGTAAGGGTAGGGACAGGGGTGGAGGCAAGGGAGGGAAGAGGCGAAAGATGTTGGCAAGGTAGTGGATGGGATGATGGCAAGGAAAGGGTACACGTGTGGTGGCAAGGTCGGCAAGGGGCAGGACTTGTGGTAAGGATGGCAGTAGTGGCAGGGACAGAGGCGAGAGCGGTGCAGAGTACGACTGTGGGGGATGACCAATATCGAAAGCGGGATATTAGGGCATAGGACACACAGCTGGTCCTTGCCTCATTTGTCATTTCTGTTCCTCGCTTCCCTCCTTTTTTTTTGGGGGGGGGGATTAACGGGAAGACACATAGGAATAAATAAATATACAGATGGTTTCAGATTTGAGTACTTATACTGTTTTGTTTAGAAAATGCTGAAAGAGTGTAAATGAAGAAAGATTTTCATTCTAGTGAAACAGCCTAAAACATTATTTTTACATATTAATGCAGAGGAATCCATTTCACTTATCACTTCATGAGGTAAGTGAATGATGGTAGCCTACCTGAACATCTTCTATAGTGGCAAAAAAGGAAAAAAAAAATCTCTTGCTTCGCCTTTGCCGTTTCTCTTCTATCTCCCCCTTTTCCTCTAATCTCTTATCTAGCTTGGAGCCAGGGCGTGATGTAACAATAAACTGTCTGTCACTGAAGTTCGAGGGGCTACCACTTGCATAAGTAGGTCTGACTGTCTTACCTTGTACACGTCCGTCTGTTGCAGCAAATACGCTCGTTAGAGCTGGATTATTAGGAGTTTGGGATATTAAGGCTGGATTAGGGATTGTTTCTAGCACTCTTGAGTGTAAAGATCACAGTTATGGCCGAGAGTTGTGTGGTGTAGGGTAGTGTCTGAATGATAAATCACCCTTTCTCTTTAAAAATTTAAGTAATCCTGCTGCAAAGGAAAATTATGTTTATTACTTTGTATCTGGAGATTAAGTACCCGTGAAAGAAAATGCATATATTATTGTTTTTTCTTCCCACCACCTTTTTTTTTTTTTTTTTTTTTTTTTTTACTTTTCATAACCCCTTGTCTTTATCCTTTTCTCCTTCGAAAGTAACTCCTTGAGTACGGTTCCTTACTTTTAAATTAATAGCTTTTGCTATCCAAACAGTTTCATTCGGGTCAGGGAAGGCCTTGTATGGTGAAAGGGCTAATGAAGTTAACCCTTCCTGTTCAAAACTTTTCTTCCAAGTTGGACAAAATCATTTGAAAGTAGCAGGGATACACAGAAAATGCTTCACTGATTTCGAGGGTACTACCTTTTTCAGGCCTTACCCCTGAGAAAATCACTTATATTATATGACAAGTGAAGGTGTGAGGCATGTTACAAGGCTCTGGGTTTTAACGAACAAACTGCTGGGCCTTAGGGAACGGACTATCAGAGCGATACACTTAAAAGAAACCTTTTAGCTCATTCCTCATTTATCTGTCCATCTTTTGCTCGATGCAGCATCCCGTGAAGCATCCCGGAACCTGTAGACATTTCTTTCTTTACTCATTAACGACACTTGCTTCCAAAACATTCCTCGATTCGGCTCTGCTGTCTTACTCCTCATTTCTCGAACCGTCATTTTCCTAACGTCGTATAGTATGAGGAGCAGCCTGGAGGTATTTCTGTTCATACAACTAACGCCTTCGCTGCATTTGATACATTTGGACTCTTTAATCTGAATAACACTATTAGATTTTGTTACAGTAAGCAAAATGCCAACATTCGCAGTCTTCAAAAACTATCTCAAATATATCTGTCTGATATTAATACAACCAGAAGTTTTATGTAGACTAACACTATGATTTCATTCAGTTGAGTGCAGTCCAGCAGTCAAAGGGTTAACGCCTGCGCCTCAGTTCCTCATCTGGTATAACATTGGAAGCTTTTTCGTCACTCAACAGTCTACCTTTTGCCTCCATTAAAGATTCTTCATTGTCCGACTCTGCTGCTGTTGCTGATGATGATAATAATTACTGATGATGATGATGATGATTACTGATGATGATGATGATTACTGACGATGATGATGATGATGATGATTCATAATGATAACTGATGATGGCGATGACCGATGATGATGATGATGATTGATAATGGTGGTGACTGATGACTGATGATAGTGATGACTGATGATGAAGACAGATGATTATGACTGATGATGATGACTGATGATGATGATTGATGATGACTGATAATGATGACGATTAATAATGTGATTTATGATGATGATGATAATAAGTGTATTCATTCCCTACTCTTATTCAAATCTTTCTTTCTTCAGACAGCTACTTCATCGCTGGGCAAAACCTCTCGCAATTGTGGGGTTACAAACAAACTCCATAACTCCTTCAGTCCGGAAAAATACTTTATTTTTATTTTATTCTTGCCACCACCTGGCGTGGTTCTCCAGCTTAGAACAGGCTTCTGGTAATAAAAGGGATACTTCTGGGAATACCTAACTCTTCCTGTTCCAAAAGTCTCTCCAAAGCTGTGTAAAAATATTTTGGTTGTGGCAATAACAGAATACGAAATATATCCCCTTAAACATACTAATTTTTTTTTTTTTAATTCCTCCAACTGTCAAAATATTGCATCCACCTTAAGCGATCCCACGTACTGCGAATTATATATTCACTTAAATGTCCTGGATTACAGCAGCCTTCACCACTCCATCTCGAAGGGGATGATAGTATGTTGGATTTTTATAAAGTTTTCTGCAGCTGCCTTTCACGTCACAACTCCAGCACCTTCCCACCCTGTATGGCCAGACACAAGCACACTTACGACACTCTTTAGCGCCTCCACCTTCGCTGTCCATTGGTATTGTATTGGGAATTTTGTATATTTTTTCTAATAGATACAGTGTGCATTGGAGACTCCATTAGTTGAATAATATCGCCTGACTTCAGAGATTTAAACAAAAAAAGTCATCGTATTCAAGAGTCCAAAACAGATGTGGGTAGTGTGCAGTGTGTAGGATATTGATGGTTCCTCTTGGAGAGGTAATTAATAGTAGGCTGATATCTTTGGTAACCACGCCCAGTCCGTCCTATCAACACCTGTTCTGCTGCTAAACCTGTAAAGAGTAATTGGAAGAGACAAATCGAGACGGGAAAAAATCATGTATGCTACTCACAGCCAAGTTTAACGAATGTAAATTTTAGTGTGCATTCATCATCATCGTTGTCGTCGTCGTCGTCGTCCTGAGTAGTACTAGTAGCAGTAGTAGTAGCTGTTGCATCATCATCATCATCAGCATTATTAGTAGAAATAGTAATAGTAATATCATCATCACCTGCCTGTTATATAAGCTCTGTGGAATGTATCACTCAGGGTTCTATTATCAAAAATGAGGGCGCAAAAACGTAGACAAGCGTTCTGTGATATAATTTCTGAAGTCATAGATGATGACAGAAAGTGTCTTACATTTCTTGTATCACTGCTGCTTACATGCCATTATGTGGTTGCAGGTTGGTCGCATCTAACAGTAACTAGAGAGAGAGAGAGAAAGAGAGAGAGAGAGAGAGAGAGAGAGAGAGAGAGAGAGAGAGAGAGAGAGAGAGAGAGAGAGAGAGAGAGATTGGAAGAGCATACTGTACATACAGTATATGTATTTTCAGTGAGACATCCCCCTCCCCCCCAAAAAAGCAACGGAAACGAGTGAGTTCATTCATCGTCACTAACGGCTGACAGGACCTGCCTCCCGTCTCACTTCACAGAACCCCATTGGCTCCGTTTGCTACCCTATCCTCTCTTGCTCACCCGTCCGGACTAGTCTGGCTCTCTCATCTTTCCACCACCTTCTCCTCCTTCACCCATCTCTCCCTCCCTCAGTCGCTTTTCCTCCCTTCATTCTCTTCTCTTCTCCCATTATTCTCCCCTCTCACTTCCTCCGTGTTCCCATTACCTCATTCGTTTTCTCCTCCGTTCATCTCTCTCTCATTTCTTCTCTCCGTCTACCTCATCCTTCTCTCTCTCACCTCTCTACTTCCCTCCCTTCATCTCCCTAACCCCTCTCCTTCCCTCCCTCCATCTACTCCATCCGTCTTCTCTCCCTCCACCACCCTCACTCTTCTCCTTCATTACCTTTAACACCTTAACCTTTCCCCTTTCCTCCGTACATCTCTCACCGTTCTCCATCTCTTCCTCACCTCTCTCAACCTTCTTCCCTCCCTCCCTTTTCACTCACTCTTGTCTTTCGTCCCTCCATCTCACTCACCATTCTTCAGTCCTTTCCTTCTCCCTTATTTCAAAATCCTCGTTACCCCCCACCCCCACCCCTTTCCATATTTAAGAATAATCCTAAGCAATTTCTACGATAAACAAGTTTCCTACGGTAGCTTTTTTGCGGAACTCATATCGTTTTGTGGTGTTTTTCACTGTGAGGTTCATTGCATTTTGGTTGTGAAGTGCTTGCATGCTGCGTAAATGAAGTCAACAGAATAAACAAGCAACCCCATGTATCACTTTTGTTTGTTTATTTTATGAATACGTCTCTCTCTCTCTCTCTCTCTCTCTCGTCAACGTCCTGCCCCGTTTCCCAAATCTCATCGTTTATTCCCATTCTCTCGTCATTACCCTCTCTGTCCTTCTCTGTTTCACTGTCTCATCATATCCCATCCCCGCATATTGCCTGTCTCCCCTAACTCCCCCGCCCCCTTTTTCTCTCCTCACCTCCTTCTGCCACTTCATCACCGTTACCCCTCCTTTGCTACACTTTTTTTTTTTCTTTCCTGCCCTTCTGTCTCCTTCTCTCCCTTCCCTCCGTCTGCCAGTCTGCCGGGATGGAAGACTGAGATCGACAGAGCTTTATTGAAGTTTCATTTCCAAAAGTTATCCTGTTAAAAGAATTAAAATCATTTTGCTACCATGAGAATGACCTTCCAAAGTAGGAATCTTACTCGTACTGTGTTCCCTACTTAATTTTTTTCGGTTACTGTTCTGGGCTGCTATAACTAAGCAGGAATATGGAAGATATTCGAGCCTAAGAATTAGTTATAATTTATGAAATCCCATAAGGTATATAGTGAGGGAATCACAATACTGTCAAAAGGTAATGATGTACTATATAAAGTGGAGAATGAAATTGTCGTAACGACTTCTTTGCTTCCAAACTGACCCCCTTATCCATGTAACCATCCTCACTGTATTAGTAAGCTTCTCCTCTGCTCTACCCTTTCTTGCACTGTATCCTCTGAACGCCCATCCTTCCTCATCTCATCACTTGGATACTTGAAGGAGCTCACGTATTTCATTTCTTGACTACTTGACCCTCACTGCCATTCCAGGACTTCATTCCTCTCAAAATCTAAGGATAAAGTGGCAGTTTCTGTAATAAAACGATTCTGCTTGGTCTTCATTGCTATCCTTTTCTTATTTTCCTTACTTTTTTAGACAGGAAGTACCCAGTTTTGGACAAGCATTCAACTTCTCGTATCATTTCGATGTTCAGTTTTTGTGTTCTTCATTAACGGACAAATTCACATTTGAAACCAAACTGTTGTAAATTAAAAAATAAATTCATTATATAAATCAAGCTGAGGCAAGGGTAAGGATGCCTCTGTTATCTCTAAGAGAAAAATCAAGTGAGACAAGTGAACCGCCGAGAGAACGCCATGAAGCCCACTTTATATCACTGGTGCCTCAGGAAGGAGTCTGGCCAGCACTGTGATCAATTACGCTACGTAGGAGGGTGGAGCCTCACTGGAAAGGCTAGCTTCTGCTACCACTACTATTTAAAAAGAGAGAGAGAAAAAAAAGGGGGGGGGGGGCTTATCTCCTTACGGGACCACGGCCCCAGCTAACAAGCTCAGTAATTTTTTAAACCTCCTTAATCCCTGCCGCTGCTGCCTGGCTCTGACGCACCTGTTGTAACCATACTTTGATATTCTATTGACTTCTACCTCACTATTTATTCTTCCACTGAGAGAGATGTCGTACTGCGGGTCTACATCCCTTCCATAGCACTTTGTGACTTGCTAGTGTTAATCTCTTGCGACAACATTTAAGATGACGAGATGGAAGACTATAGAAAGAGTAGCTTGAACAACAAAACGAGATAATGTACTCTTCACCTACAGCAAGTCCCGCTAACTACTTTACTTTCATGATGTATTCGTTATTCTATTACAACCACCAGACGATTTTATTCAGTTTTGGAGGTACTCTTTGAACTGAAGGAATTAAATATAAGCTTCAATAACCCCTTCCCTCCTAGTGGTCTGTCCTATGATGAATAAGGTCACTGGTGGTAAATAATTCAAAATAAGGAAGTATGTCATCAAACTGAAGGGTTTAAAAATTTATGGTGTCGTACCAGTAATGTTTTCTTGCTAATAAAGAAAATAAGAAAGAAACAAGCACATCCTGCATCTCGTTATTAGTCCCCTACCGGTCAAACCGGTCGGGTACTACGGGTTTGCTCTGTTCCGTCAGTACGCCAGTATGTCCATCAGTCCGTCCGCAGTTTCGTGTTCGCTCTGTAACTTCTACATGCATGGACAGAGTTTGATGTAACTTTACACAATTCTTCCCCATACCATAACGCTATATCCCACGCAACAAAATGCCATCTACACTCAAGGTCAAGGTCACGCTTGGGGCTCACACAAGGTCGGGTGCTGTCATACTTAACAGCCATACCTGCATTCGTGTCCACTCAGCAACTTCCACATGCATAGACAGATATTGATAAAACCTCACGCAATCGTTTCCCACTCCATGACGCTGTGTCGCGCGCATCAACCAGCCATGTACTCCCAAGGTCAATTACAAAGTATAGTTATCATCCGCTAGGAGACTTTGTTTTGCATGCCAATAATTGATTCACTTGTTTCCTTTATTGACTGTTTTTCTTCATTGCTCGATTCCCGTCACCCTAATATTTTTTTCTTTTTTTTCTTTCTTGCACTGCTCTGTCTGTCTGTCTGTCTGTCTGTCTGTCTCTCTCTCTCTCTCTCTCTCTCTCTCTCTCTCTCTCTTCTATACACCTCCTTCCTTCCTCTTCCCTCTCCTTCACTCTCTTAAACTTCCTCTCTATATACCTCTCCTCTCGCCTACTCTCCCCTCTGCCCTGACTCCATCCCCTTTTCTCTCTCCCATGCCCCCCTCCCCCTCCTCCGGTCATTTAAGTACGTAGCTAAGAGTGTTTCCTTCTCTTGTGCGAGTACTTCCGTCCCAGCGAGGGTCTTTCTAGCCTCATCTTACACGGATTTTAAAAACTTTCTCTTCTCTCTTCTGTCTTCATTACACGACGGAATGAATAAACAGACACACACACTTGGTATTATACACAAGGGTTTCCACCTACACCAAGCAGAGAAGTGAATGAGAGTGAATAAAGTTCACAGAATAAGTCACTGCTCACAAGGGTTTGGCCTCCTGTGAGTGTGCCTTGAATAAAGTGCACAGAGAGGCACCACACACAAGGCATGCCACGGATATTGAACGGAAAGCAAGGGAAAAAACTGGCGTGTACACTCTGTTCCCATGTCAGTCCATATGAGGTCAAATGTAGATCCGAACATTCTCCTCTAACGGAGAGTGATTGTTAGGCGTAACCCTTCCCTGTGCTGGTTAAGTGTGCATGAGGAAGGCCTTTGAGCCTGTGGCGAGTGATCCATCCATTTTATTGGGACACAAAGCCACTGCATCATCCAGGTTACGACGGTTACCTTCTCTAGGTGTTATCCTAGGTGCTCATTTTATCTACCATCACATATAGCTGGATGGACACCTGACTCGAATGACACCAGCTGTCTGCACCAGGATTCGGACTCTGGCGCTGTCGGGCCATCAGCTACATAGCTAGCAATGCTAACCATTCGACCACCGAGATGGTTAGGTGGTCATCCCAACCACCATTACCATCACTACCGTATAAAGGTTAAGCTGAAACTAATGTTCAACTGAGCATCAATATGTCAATGGCTATACAGTCAATTGTATATATATATATATATATATATATATATATATATATATATATATATATATATATATATATATATATATATATATATATATATATATATATATATATATATATATATATATATATATATATATATATATATATATATATATATATATATATATATATATATATATATATATATAATCTTCCCAGAATATTATTTTTCTGAGGAAATTGGTACACAGATAGACCTGCGCCTAGATTATGTTTTAGACTGGGTGGGACAAGTGAAATACATTATTTACACCCTGAATGAAGGTGAGGTCCTGTCAGTTTCTTACGCATGTATATTTGTTTGTATATATTTTAACGTGTGGGGGAAGGTTGCCTTTGTGTATATCCGAGTGCCGGTATGTGTGTTTTTATATTTGTACATGGGATAAACTGTATTTTTTCTCTCCTATCTAGAACTATTTTCTTTCCCTTCTCAAGCCATAACTCTGTCCTTTCTCCCTCGGCCGCTCCTTAGTTCACGTTGGAAAATCGGTGCTTAACTTGGGGCTGCTTAGCCTTAAGTCTCTCTCTGAAGAATGAGCCAAGTTAACCTAATGTGAATATTCTGTTTGGTTTGGAGCCTCGAGCATTATTTCTCTCTCTCTCTCTCTCTCTCTCTCTCTCTCTCTCTCTCTCTCTCTCTCTCTCTCTCTCTCCTACCACCTTCCGACCCTACCATTAACAGCTCCCACCTCCAACCCACAAACCACCACAACAAGCCACGCTGTCGTAAACCCTTCATCCCTTATTATACCGGCAGTTTACGAGACAATTATGGATGATGGTTGAGGCTCGTTAATTACTGGCCAGGTGATAAAGACCAGGTATGACACTCGCCTCAACTCGTCCATAACACGCCTTTATACTTCGGCAGGCTTCTGTGCAAAACATGTCTGGATGGGGGACTATTCGAGAGAGAGAGAGAGAGAGAGAAACGCCATGTTCCGTATTTATAAACTGTCTTAATCTTCATACATGTAAAAAATTGTCTCTATATATCATTTTATATTTCCTCATACAGCTATCAAACACTTCAGGACAAAATCAGAGTGAATATTAGAGGAAAAAAGACCACGGAACAGACCCATTCCTCGTAAGACTTTGTGGGCACAGGTGATTTTTTTTTTTTTTACACATCCCACTTTAGTGTGTTGTAGCGACGCCTCAGTCAGCGTTGCCAGTGTCTACCCTGCATCATTCTTCACCTCCCATAATCCTCTCCTTCCTTTATAATATCTGCTTTCATTACCCGCTGACTTCATACTTGACTGGAAATTTCGTGATACACCAGAAGACTTGACAGTCCTCGCAACACACGAAACTTAAATGCGTAATTTCTCTACAACCCTATATCCTGAGACTTGTTTTTTGTATGATTTGGTTAATATCCTTTATGAATATACACCCAGGGCAGCCAACACAACGTATGATTGAGCTAAATGTGGAGTCTTGGTGGAAGTGTTTGCAAATACTGGATGGCTACACTGATATTCCAGGGTCTACAAACATTCGAGCCTTTGTTAATATCCTGTGATTCGTAAATACTTTAGGGTATGCCGATATTCACCGGCCTGGAAATATTCGAAGGTTTGTATGTTTTCTTCCTTACCAGATGTTCGAGGGTTTGCAGAAATTGGTCTTAGACAGGGTTTTCTGAAATTCAATCATTTTCATATATTCAAGGGATTATAAATACTCAAGGGTGTGCAAATATTCGAGGTTTACTTTTTTTTTCCTGGTATTCAAGGAATTGTAGATAATCGGTATTTGTGATTAGTTGAATTTTTGCACGGCACTGGGACTTACAGATACTGGAGGATTTCTGCAGATATCTAACTTTTCGCATATATTCGAGGGTTTGTAAAAGGTCCACGTTTGTACAGTGCTAGGGAGCTCGCAGACATTGATAGGTTTTATACAGATATTCGAGGGTTTGCAGAAATTTAGTGGTTTGCTCAGTGTTCGAAAGTTTTGCAAAATTCGAAGGTTTTGTTGATATTCGAGAGTAAAATGTTGCTTTCCTAGTACACTGTTAAAGCATTCGCAATCCGAGTGGGCAGATCGAAAAGCGGGTTTATCTCTGCTAGTGAAAAACATTTTATAGAAACAAGGATTTCAGGATTTTGCAATAAGCGTTTCTCACTCTTCGACCCGAATGAATTCTTTTTAGAGAGTTTTACTTTAACCTGATACGAAATTTTTTATTCCCTTAAACTCTTAATTACAGTGGTATTTTTTCTATTAAATACTTGCCATGTCCCGACGATTGTACAATATTCTGTATAAGAAAATATCTTGTATTTAAGTAATCAGTGAAGTCTGTGTTTGACCCCTACCTTTTGAAAGTTTCTCCTGAACCAGTTATTAGCGTCTGAAGGCACCAAAAATATAATGAAAATAATCGGGGCGCAGCAATTAACTCCTTGAACCTAATATCATATTTTTCATTTTATTCGTTTTACCTCAGGATGATTTTACCCATTCACTTGGATAGACTTTTCCAACTGAGTTAGTTACATATAGCTTCATCTGCCCTTTACATACGGGAGGCCATAACTGAATAAAATTATCAGGTGGTAGCAAGAATTAATAGAAATGTTCAGACATGACAAAAAAGGTCGGCGACAGTTTTCTGTTTCGTGTGGTAATGGAAACAGTGACATGAACTACGTTTATATGACATCAACATCAATCTTATAATAAAAGGGGATGAGAAAGAAGAATATTCCGTGGATGGGAAGAATGAGAAATATGGAAGGCAAGTTACAGTCTTCCAGAGGACTCTCATCGAACTTTTTCTCATGGCTGTGTGTGTTGTCGAATTGGAGGAGTGGAGCCCACCTTCTCTCGAGAACATTATATTACGAAAATAAAGGTTGTCACTTGTGATTTTTAAAGAACTCGAAGGGGTTACTTTAATTCTGTTTTGGAGTATTAAATGTTATATCATCATAACTTCAGTTATCAGCTGTTACGGAGCTACAGTTCCTGATGATTTTAAGGGAGGAAGAAGTCTGCTTCATAAGTAATCCATAAGATCATTATTAATTCTGGCTCAGTAAGTTTTGCATTGGACCTATGTTAATTTTGCATTCTTTACCCGGACTTAGCTCAAGAACAAGCTCTTGATGTTTCTATTGGGAAAAAAAAAAAAATCTAGCAGGTCACCCTATGTGCCGTCCTGCAAGGCGGTTAATGTTTCGTGAAAATTAATGCTGGTTATTTCAGTGTTGTTGCAAGAGAGGAAGCGGCGCTGGAGATGGACGCCTTCACATGATGGCAGCCCAGCGACGGAATTGCCCTGTTATTCAAACGTCCCTCATCTTCCTCCTAGTCCCCCTCAAAGGAGAACGATGAACTGCCGGAGACAGGCATCTTAAGCCGCACATAACCATTCGGCCACAACAACTACAATGAGGAAGGTGAGGGGGGAGGGGATGCAGTTTTCTGAGGAGAGTGTGTACTAACGCGGTCGAGTTCAAATCCAAGAGATGGTGGAGGTTTTTCTTATTTAGACAGCCAGGAACGTAGGGTGGCTTCCTGTGGCTAAAAGAATCTGGACTACGTTAGTCTAGCTTAGCACCCTTCCATAACCCCTTTAAAAATAGTATAGGATTGGTCTCTCTCTCTCTCTCTCTCTCTCTCTCTCTCTCTCTCAGACTGACTCCTTCCCTCTCTCTCAAAGCCAAGTCATGTAGCTTTAATCGGTATGACGCATTGTTTTGTATCTTTATTAGCGAGGGGCCAGCTGTAACTCTGCCCTGAACGAATGGTGCTGAGTGAAAGGGTCGTGTTATAAGTGGCTTTGAAGCGTTCGTAACACAGCTTACCTAGCTATTTACTCGGCAGCTTACACGTCAGTGTGTTTTTGTGGTGTGTGTGTTATTAATGAAAATTATGTCGAGACTGAAATGATATAAATATCAGGAGAAAAAGGTGTAAAATAAATCGGTAATGAAGTGGTGCTACAAAGCCTTCTATGCCACCCAGAAGGCGACCCTAAGTTAAAAGGAAAGTCGGAGGTGGGGCAGTAAAGAATATCAATATTTAAGGTAGAGCTGAAATCGTTGTCCCTCTTGTTTCTGAGAGCGAAGGACTTTGTGCAAAATAGTCCGCAATAGAGTGTGTAAGTAATAACGAGTCGGCGGGGAAAAGGATGGATTTTGGAATGAGCGAATGTGTGGCTAGTAAAGAGAGAGAGAGAGAGAGAGAGAGAGAGAGAGAGAGAGAGAGAGAGAGAGAGAGAGAGAGAGAGAGAACGGGTTGCACAAATCGACACAAAATACTCAGAGCTGATCATCATACAAGGCCATTCGGACATACAATGGTGCATCTATAATCAAGTCAACCCATTAAGATCAGCTAATTACTCTCTGGCCCCAGGGACTTATGAAATCCTTCAGTATCATGCCATTTTTTTTTTTCATTTTAGTCTTGCCACTGAAAGATTTTATTGTTTAGAGTGAAGACCCATTGATCAATATCTATTTATCTATCTCTCTATCTGTCTATCTACCTGTCTATAGCCAAACACAATCTCAGAGGGACTGGGAACAAATGAATCACATCCATGTCACCATGTCCTCCGCCATCAGACTGCCCTTTCTCCAACTCAAACTCTTTCATATACCTCTTCTGTTCATCCCTCTATCTCTTCCTTCGTTTCCCCCTCCTCCTCCCCTCTACCTCGCCCGCATACACTCTCCTAGTCAGTCTCTCATTCGCTATTCCATCCAGATAGTCCAAAGCAGAGAATGATGAAGAAACGATCTACTTCTCCAAGATCAGCACATTCGTGAGCTTAGATTAACTAACACTCTATCTTAGCTGTTTGTCCTGAGTACTGCATTTTATTTTCACTCTGATGGTATACCATCCATCCATTCATCCATCATCCAATCCTACACTGCCAAATGAGAAGCGTAGGAGCCCGGGGCTAGGCAGTTGGTCTTGACATTTAAGATGATCACTCTCATCTGATGCTATATATATATATCAATTTAGTGTCGACACAGATTGCTTAAATATCATAAACGACAAAATCGACCCAAGATATGCAGAAATAAATAGGTAAGGAAGAGGTGCCTGAGAGCCTTCTTAACTGGCGAGACTATGGTCCCAGGTCCATTAAGGCGCATTCCCACCCCAACCACCACTCACAGTCGCCTTCCTTCATGTTCCTGCTGCTTCATGTCCACAGTCAAAGCTCACTGCCACCCACAGCTGTCATCCTTCATGTTCCTGCTGCTTCATGTCCACAGTCAAATCTCACTACCACCCACAGCTGCCCTCCTTCATGTTTCTGCTGCATCGTGCTCACTGTCAAAGCTCACCACCACTCACAGCCACCCTTAGTGTGGTTTTCATTTATTTCTATCAATTTTCCTTCATGAGAGAGAGAGAGAGAGAGAGAGAGAGAGAGAGAGAGAGAAGTGACGACATTATAAAAGTCACCATGTCGGATGTTTAGAGCCAGCATATCGTTGTCATGGTAACGTGACGTCATGGCTTCGGCTTTCTCTTCTCGTACGCAAAGTAAGCTGCCAAACACCTCTTTCTTAGTGACTTGTTTTCCATACTGCACCGTGTTGTTCTGTTTACGCTGGCATCGTCTTTTTATAAAACACTGGCATAGAGTGCATAAATAACAGACTGGAGAATGCTTACGTGGCAAATGCATGAATAAACTGTTTGGGAAGAAATGGTATGGCGCCTCTTTAACCTATGAGGCTACCAGTCAGCCTGTCCGTGGCTCACCTGTCATCTCATGAACCCACCCCTTCCCTACCGCCTCCACCGTCACACAGTTTATTTTACCTGCTTTGAGGACGCCCGCGCATCAAACTCCAGGCCCTGAGTAAGTAGATACAGAGTGAGAATTTGACCTGTCAGTTGGAGGCGGTCAAACAGAGGGCTCTGGAAATTTAATGAGAGAGAGAGAGAGAGAGAGAGAGAGAGAGAGAGAGAGAGAGAGAGAGAGAGAGAGAGAGAATATAAGCATTTTTAGTAAACTCCGAGAGCGTGTGTTCACCACATGTCTGCCTATGTCTGCACATTGGCTTCTATGCAAAAAAAAGTTAGCCAACCCATGTCACCTATATCTTTTACTATCATAAGTAAATAGTTTGTTACTGCATCGTTCAGTTACCTTAACTCGGCCCACATTCTTTTTTCCTTTTGCAACCTGTCTCCCCTAGCCCAAAGGCAGAAGACATTATTACAACTAAATATCATATCCATTGCACTTCTTTTGGATTATCATCATATTCTAGTGATAATCTTTTGTTACACATCAACATTCAAGATGGAGAGATGGCAGTTTCAGACCAAGTTATTGTGAAATATAAACAGTAGAGTATCGGTGGTTACTTTGTGTGAGCATATTTGTATCATCTCTATAAATATATTGACACGAGCTGAATTTAATGGAAGGTACCGTACGTTCTGCAACAACTACCACCCACTAAACCATCGAGGTAAGGCTAAATTTTTACTTTTTCTTTGCTATCCCCACATGATTTCCCCCCCCCCTCCCCAAGAGGTACTTTTCGATCTGACATGGTGGGATATCGTCTTCACCAAACCATTTGCCACAAGAGATCCCTTCAAATGCAAAATTAATTAATGACGCCCACACTTGAAAATATGGAGTGTGTTCAGGTGGGCAAGGCTCCTAATGTTAATTAATTTTTCAAGGCTGTACACACGTCCCGCTGTTGCTTTATTACTTTCTGAGATAACCAGGTCTTGTTGAATACTTTGCTCTTTTCAGCAGTATGATGATGAATTATGAGAAGTCACATGAAACACCAAGTACTTTTCCATAAGCTTATCAATGATGTTTGTAGGTCCGTTGTATTTGTAACATTTTCCCAGATAACTGAGCTTAGGTGCTGTGCTCTGCCACCCTAGCACTGTACATGTCTGATAGTTGCAAGACAAAAAGTAGAAATGTTGAGGTCAGGGCAGAGGTGGAAGCAGGGTAGGATAAGTATCAGATAGCCCATGAAGTACTGCTGCTCCAAGACTATAAATTATGAGATATTTGACGTTAACATCATACCTGCACGTTAAGGAAAAGCTAATTTGTAGCTTGTCAAGGCAATTTCTCTCTCTCTCTCTCTCTCTCTCTCTCTCTCTGTATAAGGTAACAGAGGTGTGGTGGCAGACAATATAGTGTTTTGATTGAAGGAATGTACGACTTTGTAATGAAGAAAGAATTGCTTGAATGAAAGAAGGGGAGGAAAGCTTATATGAAAAGTGGAGTGAATTCATTCATCAATCTACCAATATACCATTTATTGCCGTATCAGATGCGTAGGGACTTGTATCTTGGCTATTGCATCCAGACATTGAAGGTGATAGTGACTAGTTGCTTGTCCCTGAGTGGCACTATGACCAATATACACCAGCTACTATTTGAATGAAAATCCTAATGGGTCACATACGGCTAGAAGTTTTCATGAGTATTTGTTTGCTGTTTAGTTATGACCCAACGTACTAAATGGTTTCCAGAAATAAAGCAAACTATTTGACTTTCATGCAGCATTACATCAAATGAGTGGATGGCGATCAATTCTATTTACCACAAATGGAGTAGATAGGGGGCAAATGTGCCTAGTTAAGTAAAAAAAAAAAAAAAAAAAGGAGGAATGCAAAATCTGAAGAGGTACGGAAAAAAAAGAGGGATAATGGAAAAGGAGAGGAACAAAGTCATAAAATTAGTACTTGAAATATGAGTAAAACTGCCATCTTTCCATCTTAATGCAAAGCTACAACAACTGATTAAGACCAGAATATGTTGCTAGTCGTGAAGATTTATCATGGAATGTCGAGCCGTAGTATTGTCTTATTTTGTAACTGATCTACGGGATAAAGGCTGCAAAAGAACTAGTCTCTCGGCCAAGTTAAATTAAATAAATTTTACTTTTCCCTACAATGAAAGGTGGATGAAGCAATGAGTAAGACTCAAAAGCTTGTAAAGTCTGGATAGGTAGGAATTAAGAAAAAGGAAATACTGAAATAAGAAGGGAGAAAGGAAGTCATATTTAGGAGTGATTCTGTAGTCTAATCATGTTTAGAGAAAGAGAGACGAAAGAGGAGAAAAAATCGAAGGTGTGTAAAATCTGCTAAAGTATCAACAGGCAGAGAGGTATAAGGAGGGATAGTCAAATGTGCTGGGGATTTCACATTCTAATCAAGTGTACAAGGAAAAGTGAATGGAACAAAAGTGTGAATCAAGGTCTGTAAAATAAAGAAAAAGTGAGGTTGAAAAATAAAAAGTGGGAAATAATGGAGGGAAACAGTCACAAAATGCGAATGATAAGATGATATGTGTTGTAGGGGGCGTAGGAAGCTTGTTAACATCTTATCCATAACGATTTTCTTCCCTTATCATAACTAAATATTCTCGTGTTTTCTATCATTATAATAACTTTATAGTTTGCACCAGTAACATACAGCAGAATACAAAGACGTGTTGGTAAATCCGTAAAGGCACATAAATCAAACACGAGGCTATACTGTAATCCAGGGTGCACGAGGTGCTACTTAAGCCTTCACTGCACGGTAGATCTAACAAAAGATTATAGTGTAATCCAGGGATCATATTGTGCTGTTCAACCTTCTACTGTACCGCAGATCCATGGCGCATGTGTTGCTGCTAAACCCTCCACTGTACCGTCTCGCTGCGTAGAAGGAATGGCCCATAGTCACAACCACATCCAAGCCACCAAACATAGTGTCGTATTTACTAACTTTATTTTTCCTTCCACCACATGAGGTAGGCTTAATATCATTTCTGTTACCCCCAGACGATTTAATACAGCTTATGAAAGATCTCGCGTATAGAATGGATTATTGAAGGCATTGTAACCCCCACCGTCATCTGAAATGTCTATGAATGGGAATTAACTGGTCTGGATGTAGGAAGAATAAAACATGAACTATATCACCAGATTAATGGGGTTAAGCTGAAGTTATTTAAATGATTAATGATGTTCGTTGTGACTCATGCAGCTACCAAACATTTCTCAATATACAAAGATTCTCGTACTCTAAACCTGTGTATAAGATTGCCTTTATATTCAGTCGTTGTGACTCATACAGGTACCGCACACCACGATTTCTAAAAAGATTTGAGCTTAAGTTGTGCATAAGACTGCTTTTATATATATTTTATCTGAACTCACAATCACCAGAGTGAGTGATGAAGTAGTCAAATACAAACAAAACTATCTGCGATAATAATTAAGTCTTATGCAGAATTGTTGACGAAAAATTTTGCTTAAGGTTATTATAAATATGAACCCAAACCAGCTCCACTTTAGAGTCCAGGAGAAATTGCGATGCTTTGTTAATTAAGGTGTAAGCTTAATAATTTTCGCACTACCTGGCATTTTTGTAATCTCGCTGCTGCTCCTTGTAATTTCTAAGCGACTTTTTTTTTTTTTTTTTCTTAATGCGGTATGAGTGTGAGAGCAGCACTTCACACTTAATTTTCTATCTCTGTTTTATTCCTCAGATTGTTTATGTTGTTTTGTGAAGGTTTGCCAGAATTGTGAAAAACTCTGAGTAATGGATAAGACATGGAGAGATTTTCCTAATGGAGAACAGCCTACACTATGTATCTCCTAGGCCTTAAGCTGCAGATGACGACGCGGTCAAGCTTGAGCTGATCATTTACTGCTTGCCAATTCGAACAAATGTAAAACCCCAGCCAGTCATTATTTATGATACGGTACTGAACCATGCTTGGCTAATGAACTTTCACTTGGAGCGACATATGACCTCTGTTGTTGCACCGCCATGTCACATTTTCATTTATTCATTCATTCATTCATTCACTTGGAGTATCATTATAAACATCAGAGAGAGAAAATATCAATTAACACACGGACACAGTACTAAGCCAACCGGGATCAGTTTTCATCTAACGAAGTAACAGTTACACTAAACTGTCCACTGAAATAACACTCTGTTATATGTATCAAGTAAAAGGTCTCTGATTTGTACACTCGATAAAAAATGGATCGGTGCATAGAGGGTTCGACGTCTTCCGAAAATATTCACTCACGTGCTGGCTGTGTGGGAGGGTTGGTAACTTGTTATGCCTGGCTGTAGCAGGTTCAGAATGTTTATTTATATTTTAGCGAGGGGATACCTCAGATGACGTTATATGACACCTCCCAACACCTCCCAACACGTCGGACACAAATATTTCAGAGACCTTCGTACCGTGATCCAAAATGTTTCGTCAGTGTTGTGCACCGATACCTTTTTTTTACCGAGTGTACCTACCTCAGCGTGTCGTAGTTGTATGTAAGACAAAATGAACGTCTGTGAGAGAATGAACCACAGTGCAGTGCGTGATGAATTCCGCAATAACGGAAGAAAAGAAAGGAAGAGTCACATAATTTAATGCGTCCCAGAAAATCTGGTTATCATCCCCCCTAATAACCCTGACCAATTATGCTATAATATCTGTTCACCGTCTAGCAGATGAGTACTGTTAAAGAACATTAAGATGATAATTACTAAGTAATGCCATTGGAAATATGTAGAGCCGAGGCAAGTTTTTCCTGCCACAGACCTACCTCAAATATGCAGCAAAAAGACAGAAATCTGGGCCGAGTTAAGAGTAAATAACTATCCGCAAGTCTGAAGTGAGTTAACCCCGCAACGCCCTAAATGGACGACATTAATATTTCCCTCCTTCGGGGCTGACGATCCTCCTTTTACCAGCCGCGATAGCGAAGCTGGTATTGTTTTCAGTGTGTGTGTGTGTGTGTGTGTGTGTGTGTGTGTGTTTTAATGCGACGAAGAAGGAACCAAACGCTGAGCCCGCAAAACGTTCCTTCCGAGAGAGAGAGAGAAAAAAAATAACTATACAAAAGAGAGCCAAATTCAAGATCTATTCATTTCGAGATGCCTGTATACACTGCGTTTGAAAGACTGGAGATCAAAGGAAGTAGGAAATACAGACAGAGGGAGACAGTTCCAGAGTTGACCTGTTGCATAAATGAAGGACTGGGAGTAACGGTTAATTCTTGCTTTAAAGAGTTGGACAGAAAAGGGATGAGAGTTTGTTGCAAGACGGGTGCTACGCGCCCGCCGTAGAGGTGGAGAGATGCAAGCAGACAGTTCAGAGGAGCAGTGACCATTGAAGTAGCGATAGAAAAGAGATAAAGATGCAACAGTGCGGCGAAGAGACAGAGGTTGAAGGGAGCACAATAACTTTGCAACCGCTCAAGAAATCACCACAAAATTATACAGGTGTGTAGTAGGGATGAAAATCTCCTACGAATATTGTTTTCAGTTTGTTTGTCTGAGAGTCTGTCTGTCTGTTAGCACGATAACTTCGCAACCGCTCAAGATATCACAACATTTTGCAAGTATGTGGTAGGGATGAAAATCTCTTACGAGTTCGAAATTGGTGAAAGCAGGCCAAGGTCAAGCCATATTCTGAGCCGTTATGTATCTGCCCGCAGTTGGTGTGATTTCTCCCTTGGCGGGGCCTATAGTACGACTTTGCTTTTGCTGTAAGTTTGTCGGTGAAGACAAACATGGATGGTTAATGTAAGCGTTCTAACAAAATCAGGCTGTTGCAGATGTATGGTCTGACGATGATTTACAATGTATTTTTCAGTGATAGACTTAGGAAATGAGTACTGATATTCTATCCGTTTTCTGCTATGTTTTTCACATACGCATAATATCCTTCTTTGTATTCCGATACACATTTACGTACTTCACGCAACCATCTTTCTTCTCCGTATTTGGTGCACGCATTAGTTCTTTACCTTTCATTCATACATATCTCTCTTTGTGCTTCACGTATACATTATTTTCTTCGTTGTATATCACACACACATCAGCTTTTCCTCTGCATTTCTCATTCATATCACTTTCTTCTTTTCCTGCCACACACGCATTACAGTAAAATTCAGGTCTGAAAAATTGCCTAGGAGCAATGAGCATGATCTCACTCTAGGCTGGTTGAGAAAAATGTCTTCATATTGCTTTCTAATGCATGAAGCCATTAGCATGTTGATATGAGATATGCACAGAGGAAACTGGCAATTAAAACTGATTGAAGGCGAGGCATGTTTAGCTACGAGCAGAGCGATGGCAGTCTGCACCACAAACAAGCAAATACTAAACTCTTTTCACATTTACTTGGCCAAAATTGCATTCTCCTCATCTTGAATGCCTAGTTGCAACAGGAGATTAACACTGAAATATCGGTATGACGCAGGTCACACACACACACACACACACACACACACACACACACACACACACACACACACACACACACACAAATATTATGAAAATAATGTATAGCCGAGGCATTGTCTAATTCTCCTACTTAGCTACGTGAAATAAGCTGCAAAAGAACGGAAATCCGGGCCAGGCTAAAGTGAAGTGAGTATAGCAAACAAGCAAAAAGGTGTTGTTTGTTGGATATTTGGCTGTCAATCACAAGCATGGGGACGACCAACGTCATTCTCTTTAGCCCGATGATTTTCTTTTAAATTTTTCTTGCAACCACCAGACAATTTTATTCAGCTTGTGTAGGACTTGCAGTAGTGAAGGGGTCAATGGAAAGTATATCTAACTGCCTCAGTTAGAAAAATCTCTTCAGATCTGAATAAAAAAATTTGGTGATATCTGTAGTGAAATACATGTCACAACGTGACTGCAGTCACATGGTTAAACTCTACACTCTACTTAAATATACCATGTGTATTCGTGCTACGTACAGACGAGTGTACACGGGTTTATAGAGATTGTTCGAACCGAAGCAGTAACATGTATACTGAATGTGTGACATGTAGGAGGACAGATGGGCATCAGAGAATAAATAAACTGGCTTGTAAGTCTGTGCCTCCAGCAACACTCATGTTATATTTGGCTTCAATCACAGTATCTATACACAGCACTCACATTGTTTACATTTTTATGGGAATAAACGTTTGCAGTAAGGTTATTGTTCAGTTCATACCCCTGAATATAGAATGGTTTTATGTATACTTTAGAGTCGGAGACACAAGTTCACCTCATAGTATTCCTCTTCTGCTTCTGACTTTCCTGTGCTGGCTAATATTCTTAAACTAACAGATACTTGGTATTATTCTTTGTTCATAGATGAATATCTTGAGTATCTTTTATTATGATCCGTCAACATAGAAGTGATGAACATGCCCTAAGTGCGACATAAATGCAGTGGAACAATGATCGAACTTTTGTCGCCGACTGACCACACGCTGTGAGTATACCATACACACATCACTGATATACATCAAGTACTCACTGTTACACGAATACGTTACTGACAATGTGCAAAGGAGACATGGTAAAATGCAGTCATAAAACTGAATTCATACCAATCCTTTACAGCATAATCCTGGTACTCATTCGGGCGTGATCGATTTTAGGTATTTTCTTCGTGATACTCTCAGGTAATTATAAGTAACGTACGATATAATTGTCATCGTCTGAGTGTTATGATTCATCGTTTAATACTAGTAGAGTGTGAGTTTAAAAAGATGAGAGGAAGAAAGCAGACATAAAAATTTAAATTACTTTGGCAGTGTTGACTTGGTAGAACTTCTTTATCGAGATGTTTATGTTGGATATTACACGTTCATATTGTAGTGAATGGTATCATTATCTTCTTGCTTTCGACGTAGTTTGCATCACTGGCAAACATTATGAAGTTATAAATGACTAAACTGAATAAGCAGATCAAGATAACATGTTTCTAAATGATTTAAACCTGAATGTAGGAAAACTAGATTGTCAGTGTCATGTTATTCCCTCGACATGGTGGGGTCCGGGGCTAGGCTACAGGTGGCCAATACACTTAAGGGAAGAAGACTAGTGTACTCTCCTTGGTGTCTTTACGAAATAGAAAACTCTCCTGTCACCTCTTGACAATCGAAATTATGCAAGACCGTCACTGTTACTAGAACACACTAGTGTGAAAATACACAGAATTCCCTTTAATACGCCTCCGTTCATTCCTGTCTTCAAACAATTTTCTTTCCTCCCAAAAGGCGTAGAATTTCATGAGTTGTGTCTAATCAATCCAGTTTAGAAAGTCTTCCGTAACGTAGGTGCAGCCGTCTGGAAATAGCAACGGTACAATGAAAAGCTCTTTTCTGATTTTCCCTCCCACCCATTCCTATTCAAATCTCGATGAGTTGTGGACGGACTTTCATCAAACCTTCAGGAAATAGCAACTATTTGGATATGTGACGACCATTACTTTTAGATAGGATTTGCTAAGAAAACGACCGAATACCAGCCGGCATATATCTTTTGATGTGGAGAGGCTTTTTGATAAACGCTGCGGGTATATTTCGAAGAGTTTTACTAATTTTTACCTCCCGCCATTAGGAGGTCGAGGTGATATTTGACTGTGTGTGTGTGTGTGTGTGTGTGTGTGTGTGTGTGTGTGTGTGTGTGTGTGCGTGTGCGTATGTGTGTGTGTGTGTGTGTTGTTTCGCAATATATCACAAAAGATATTTCTGGTTCATTTCAGATATGGATAGGAAAAGGTGGGTGTTTACTGCCTTTATTAGAAAATTGTTAGGCCCTAACATCTAAAGAGATCTTTTCTCTTTTCTTCCTGTTCACACCAGACATTTTTGTCCAGGTGAAAGTAGATCTATGAAACCGGAAATGTTACATGTAGCTTTCATAAACCGTTTCATTTAAAGGGACTCTTCTATATAAAATAAAACAGTCGGTCTGTTGCTAACTTTATGTAAACGTCACTGTGCTAAAGATTTTAGGGGAGGAGAGAGGGTTGGTACTGGCTCTTAAAATCTGATTCTGGGAGACCAGGATCAAGTGTCCGGTAACCCGCCTCCCCTTTTTTCTTCTCAGTTTTCGTTAAAACTCATTTTTCTTTGCACAGACACATGAGTGTTCTGGTGACAGCCGCAACAATATAAAATATTATTCACCACTTTTGCATACTGACTTATACTCTCTTCTTCCTTTCTACATAATTACGTTTTTTTTTTTTTTCAGATTTAAAAAGACTCCTTGATCTAAAGAGCTAAGATGCAGTCTTCAGTAACCTATTCAGTGTACAAGGTGACCTCCAAACTTAGCAACCCTGTCTAACGGTCACAAAAAAAAAAAAAAAAAAAAAATCAGAAATCCTGTGATCCACTGGGTTAAGAAAGTTGTATGTTGTTCTTGCTAAAGACACATTCTTTGCACTGAACTGCGCATTTAAAGACATTACCTTGACTTCTGTTTGTCATGGCTGCATTAGTTTTTCAAACTGCCATAAGTATTAACTGTCAATCATTCTTCTAACAGACAATTATATTTAACCTGGCATTTTAAAGCATAATCCTGCAACTCATTCAGGACGTGATCGATTTTAGGTACTTTCTTCGTGATACTCTCAGGTATCTATAAGTAACGAACGATTTACTTGTCATCGTCTGAATGTTATGATTCATCGTTTAATACAAGTTGAGTGTGAGTTTAAACAGATGACAGGAAGAAAGCAGACATAAAAATTTAAATTACTATTGCAGTGTTGACTTGGTAGAATTTCTTTATAGAGAAGTTTATGTTGGATTTTACACCTTCATATTGTAGTGAATGGTATCATTATCTTCTTGCTTTCGACATAGTTTGCATCACTGACAAACATTACGAAGTTATAAATGACTAAACTGAATAAGCAGATCAGGATAATATGTTACGAAATGATTTAAACCTGAATGAAGGAAAACTAGATTGTCAGTGTCATGTTATTCCCTCGACATGGTGGGGTCCGGGGCTAGGCTACCGGTGGCCAATACATTTAAGGGAAGAAGACTAGAGTACTATCCTTGGTTGCTTTACGAAATCGATAACTCTCCTGTCACCTCTTGACAATCGAAATTATGCAAGACCGTCACTGTTACTAGAACACACTATTTTGAAAATACACAGAAATCACTTTAATACACCTCCGTTCATTCCTGTCTTCAAACAATTTTCTTTCCCCCCAAAAGGCGGAGAATATCATGAATGTTGTGTCTAATCAATCCAGTTTAGAAAGTCTCCCGTAACGTAGGTGCAGCCGTCTGGAAATAGCAACGGTACAATGAAAAGCTCTTTTCTGATTTTCCCTCCCACCCATTCCTATTCAAATCTCGATGCGTTGTGGACGAACTTTCCTCAAACCTTCGGGAAATAGCAACTGTTTGGAAATGTGACGACCATTACTTTTAGATAGGATTTGATAAGAAAACGACCGAATACCAGCCTTCATATATCTTTTGATGTGGAAAGGTTTTTTGATAAACGCTGCGGGTATATTTCGAAGAGTTTTACTAATTTTTACCTCCCGCCTTTAGGAGGTCGAGGTGATATTTGACTGTGTGTGTGTGTGTGTGTGTGTGTGTGTGTATGAGTGAGTGTTGTTTCGCAATAGAACACAAAAAATATTTCTGGTTCATTTCAGATATGGATAGAAAGGAGTGGGTGTTTACTGCCTTTATTAGAAAATTCTCAGACCCTAACATCTAAAGAGATCTTTTCTCTTTCCTTCCTGTTCTCACCAGACATTTTTGTCCAGGTGAAAGTAGATCTATGAAACCAAAAATGTTACATGTAGCTTTCATAAACCGTTTCATTTAAAGGTACTCTTCTATATAAAATAAAACAGTCGGTCTGTTGCTAACTTTATGTAAACGTCACTGTGCTAAAGATTTTAGGGGAGGAGAGAGGGTTGGTACTGGCTCTTAAACTCTGATTCTGGGAGACCGGGATCAAGTGTCCGGTAACCCGCCTCCCCTTTTTTCTTCTCAGTTTTCGTTAAAACTCATTTTTCTTTGCACAGACACACGAGTGTTCTGGTGACAGCCGCAACAATATAAAATATTATTCACCACTTTTGCATACTGACTTATACTCTCTTCTTCCTTTCTACATAATTACGTTTTTTTTTTTTTCAGATTTAAAAAGACTCCTTGATCTAAAGAGCTAAGATGCAGTCTTCAGTAACCTATTCAGTGTACATGGTGACCTCCAAACTTAGCAACCCTGTCTAACGGTCACAAAAAAAAAAAAAAAAAAAAAATCAGAAATCCTGTGATCCATTGGGTTAAGAAAGTTGTATGTTGTTCTTGCTAAAGACACATTCTTTGCACTGAACTGCGCATTTAAAGACATTACCTTGACTTCTTTTTGTCATGGCTGCATTAGTTTTTCAAATTGCCATAAGTATTAACTGTCAATCATTCTTCTAACAGACAATTATATTTAACCTGGCATTTTAAAGCATAATCCTGCAACTCATTCAGGACGTGATCGATTTTAGGTACTTTCTTCGTGATACTCTCAGGTATCTATAAGTAACGAACGATTTACTTATCATCGTCTGAATGTTATGATTCATCGTTTAATACAAGTAGAGTGTGAGTTTAAACAGATGACAGGAAGAAAGCAGACATAAAAATTTCAATTACTATGGCAGTGTTGACTTGGTAGAATTTCTTTATCGAGAAATTTATGTTGGTTATTACACCTTCATATTGTAGTGAATGGTATCATTATCTTCTTGCTTTCGACATAGTTTGCATCACTGACAAACATTACGAAGTTATAAATGACTAAACTGAATAAGCAGATCAGGATAATATGTTAGGAAATGATTTAAACCTGAATGAAGGAAAACTAGATTGTCAGTGTCATGTTATTCCCTCGACATGGTGGGGTCCGGGGCTAGGCTACCGGTGGCCAATACATTTAAGGGAAGAAGACTAGAGTACTATCCTTGGTTGCTTTACGAAATCGATAACTCTCCTGTCACCTCTTGACAATCGAAATTATGCAAGACCGTCACTGTTACTAGAACACACTATTTCGAAAATACACAGAAATCACTTTAATACACCTCCGTTCATTCCTGTCTTCAAACAATTTTCTTTCCCCCCAAAAGGCGGAGAATATCATGAATGTTGTGTCTAATCAATCCAGTTTAGAAAGTCTCCCGTAACGTAGGTGCAGCCGTCTGGAAATAGCAACGGTGCAATGAAAAGCTCTTTTCTGATTTTCCCTCCCACCCATTCCTATTCAAATCTCGATGCGTTGTGGACGAACTTTCCTCAAACCTTCGGGAAATAGCAACTGTTTGGAAATGTGACGACCATTACTTTTAGATAGGATTTGATAAGAAAACGACCGAATACCAGCCTTCATATATCTTTTGATGTGGAAAGGTTTTTTGATAAACGCTGCGGGTATATTTCGAAGAGTTTTACTAATTTTTACCTCCCGCCTTTAGGAGGTCGAGGTGATATTTGAGTGTGTGTGTGTGTGTGTGTGTGTGTGTGTGTGTT
Source organism: Coenobita brevimanus (assembly GCF_032717465.1). Lineage (NCBI taxonomy): Eukaryota > Metazoa > Arthropoda > Malacostraca > Decapoda > Coenobitidae > Coenobita > Coenobita brevimanus. Next base: position 5,841,179 of record NC_136966.1, read on the forward strand.
TGTGTGTGTGTGTGTGTGTGTTGTTTCGCAATAGAACACAAAAAATATTTCTGGTTCATTTCAGATATGGCTAGGAAGGAGTGGGTGTTTACTGCCTTTATTAGAAAATTCTTAGACCCTAACATCTAAAGAGATCTTTTCTCTTTCCTTCCTGTTTTCACCAGACATTTTTGTCCAGGTGAAGGTAGACTTATGAAACCGGAAATGTTACATGTAGCTTTCATAAACCGTTTCATTTCAAGGGACTCTCCTATATAAAGTAAAACAGTCGGTGTGTTGCTTACTTTATGTAAACGTCACTGAGCTAAAGATTTTAGGGGAGGAGAGAGGGTTGGTACTAGCTCTTAAACTCTGATTCTGGGAGACCGGGATCAGGTGTCCGGTAACCCGCCTCCCCTTTTTTCTTCTCAGTTTTCGTTAAAACTCATTTTTCTTTCCACAGACACATCAGTGTTCTGGTGACAGCTGCAACAATATAAAATAATATTCACCAATTTTGGATACTGACTTATACTCTGTTCTTGCTTTCTCCATAATAACATTTTTTTTTTTTTTTTTTTCACATTTATTAAGACTTCTTAATCTGAAAAGCTAAGATCCAGTCTTCAGTAACGTATTCAGTGTACAAGGTGACCGCCAAACTTAGCAAGCCTGTCTAACGGTCACATAAAAGAAAAAAAAATCCAGAAATCCTTTGATCGATTAGGTTTAGAATGTTTTATGTTGTTCTTGCTAAAGACACATTCTTTTGCACTAAACTGCGCATTAAAAGACATTACCTTGACTTCTCTTTGTCATGCCTGCATTAGTTTTTCAAATTGTGATAAGTATTAACTGTGAATCATTTTTCTAACACTAAAATATATTTAACTTGGCAGTTTAAAGCATAATCCCGAAACTCATTCAGGACGTGATCGATTATAGGTATTATATGCATGATTCTCTCATATGATTGTAACTAACGTATGATTCACTTGTCATCGTCTGAGTGTTATGATTCATCGTGTAATACAGGTAGAGTGTGAGTTTAGACAGATGACAGGAAGAAAGGAGACATAAAAATTTAAGTTACTTTGCCAGTGTTGACTTGGTAGAACTTCTTTATAGAGATGTTTATGTTGGATATTACACCTTCATATGGTAGTAGATGGTATCATTATCTTCTTCCTTTCGGCATAGCCTGCATCACTGACAAACATTACGAAGTTATTAATGGTTAAATTGAATAAGCAGATCAGGATAACATGTTACGAAATTATTTAAACGTGAATAAAGGAGAACTAGATTGACAGTGTCATGTAATTCCCCTCGACATGGTGGGGTCTGGGGCTAGGCTACCGGTGGCCAATACATTTAAGAGAAAAAGACTAGTGTACTGTCCTCGGTGTCTTTACGCAATCGAAAACTCTCCTGTCACCTCTTTACAATCGAAATTATGCAAGACCGTCACTGTTACTGGACCACACTAGTGTGAAAATACACAGAATTCACTTTAATACGCCTCCGTTCATTCCTGCCTTTAAACAATTTTCTTTCCCCCCAAAAGGCGGAGAATTTTATGACTGTTTTGTCTATTCAATCCAGTTCAGAAATTCTCCCGTAAAGTAGGTGCAGCTGTCTGGAAATAGCGATGGTGCAATAAAAAATTCTTTTCTGATTTTCCCTCCCACCCATTCCTATTCAAATCTCGATGCGTTGTCAAACCTTCAGAAAATAGCAACTATTTGGATATATGACGACCATTACTTTTAGATAGGATTTGATAAGAAAACGACCGAATACCAGCCGGCATATATCTTTGGATGTGGAGAGGCTTTTTGTTAAACGATTCGGATATATTTCGTAGAGTTTTATTAATTGTTACCTCCCGCCTTTAGCAGGTCGAGGTGATGTTTGACTGTGTTTGTGTGTGTGTCTGTGTGTGTGTGTATTTCACCGGGTCGGTCAGGATAACTTGATGGTCGTGATCATCAGCGTTTACCCTCCCGGAAGGGAGTTGAGGGCTCATATAGTCTGATCTAAGGGTAAGGCTGTGACCTTCACACACGCACACACCCGTCCCCTTGCTAAAGGGGGACAGTGACCACCCACTTCGCCATTGAAAATTTTCACGACCTCAGCTAGGGGAGATCTCCCGTCTACCAGATGGCAAGCGAGAACTTTATCACTGCGCCAGCGAGCTGAGTGTGTGTGTGTGTGTGTGTGTGTGTGTGTGTGTGTGTGTGTGTGTGTGTGTGTGTGTGTGTGTGTGTGTTTGGTAGGGGGTGTTGTTTCGCACTATAACAATAAGTATTTCTGGCTCATTTCACAAATGGATAGGAAAGGGTGGGTGTTTACTGCCTTTATTAGATAATTCTTAGACCCTAACATCTAAACAGATCTTCTCTCTTTTATTCCTGTTCTCACCAGACATTTTTGTCCAGGTAAAGGTAGACTTATCAAACCGGAAATGTTACATGTAGCTTTCATCAATCGTTTCATTTCAAGGGACTGTCCTACATAAAGTAAAACAGTTGATCTGTTGCTAACTTTATGTAAACGTCACTGTGCTAAAGATTTTAGGGGAGGAGAGAGGGTTGGTACTGGCTCTTAAACTCTGATTCTGGGAGACCGGGATCAAGTGTCCGGTAACCTGCCTCCCCTTTTTTTTTCTCAGTTTTCGTTAAAACTCATTTTTCTTTGCACAGACACATGAGTGTTCTGGTGACAGCCGCAACAATATAAAATATTATTCACCACTTTGGATACTGACTTATACTCTCTTCTTGCTTTCTACATAATTACGTTTTTTTTTTTTTCAGATTTAAAAAGACTCCTTGATATAAAGAGCTAAGATGCAGTCTTCAGTAAGCTATTCAGTGTACAAGGTGACCTCCAAACTTAGCAACCCTCTCTAACGGTCACAAAAAAAAAAAAAAAAAAAAAAAAATCCAGAAATCCTGTGATCCATTGGGTTAAGAAAGTTGTATGTTGTTCTTGCTAAAGACACATTCTTTGCACTGAACTGCGCATTTAAAGACATTACCTTGACTTCTGTTTGTTATGGCTGCATTAGTTTTTCAAACTGCCATAAGTATTAACTGTCAATCATTCTTCTAACAGACAATTATATTTAACCTGGCATTTTAAAGCATAATCCTGCAACTCATTCAGGACGTGATCGATTTTAGGTACTTTCTTCGTGATACTCTCAGGTATCTATAAGTAACGAACGATTTACTTGTCATCGTCTGAATGTTATGATTCATCGTTTAATACAAGTAGAGTGTGAGTTTAAACAGATGACAGGAAGAAAGCAGTCATAAAAATTTCAATTACTATGGCAGTGTTGACTTGGTAGAATTTCTTTATCGAGAAATTTATGTTGAATATTACACCTTCATATTGTAGTGAATGGTATCATTATCTTCTTGCTTTCGACATAGTTTGCATCACTGACAAACATTACGAAGTTATAAATGACTAAACTGAATAAGCAGATCAGGATAATATGTTAGGAAATGATTTAAACCTGAATGTAGGAAAACTAGATTGTCAGTGTCATGTTATTCCCTCGACATGGTGGGGTCCGGGGCTAGGCTACCGGTGGCCAATACATTTAAGGGAAGAAGACTAGAGTACTATCCTTGGTTGCTTTACGAAATCGATAACTCTCCTGTCACCTGTTGACAATCGAAATTATGCAAGACCGTCACTGTTACTAGAACACACTATTTTGAAAATACACAGAAATCACTTTAATACACCTCCATTCATTCCTGTCTTCAAACAATTTTCTTTCCCCCCAAAAGGCGGAGAATATCATGAATGTTGTGTCTAATCAATCCAGTTTAGAAAGTCTCCCGTACCGTAGGTGCAGCCGTCTGGAAATAGCAACGGTACAATGAAAAGCTCTTTTCTGATTTTCCCTCCCACCCATTTCTATTCAAATCTCGATGCGTTGTGGACGAACTTTCCTCAAACCTTCGGGAAATAGCAACTGTTTGGAAATGTGACGACCATTACTTTTAGATAGGATTTGATAAGAAAACGACCGAATACCATCCTTCATATATCTTTTGATGTGGAAAGGTTTTTTGATAAACGCTGCGGGTATATTTCGAAGAGTTTTACTAATTTTTACCTTCCGCCTTTAGGAGGTCGAGGTGATATTTGACTGGTTGTGTGTGTGTGTGTGTGTGTGTGTGTGTGTGTGTGTGTGTGTGAGTGAGTGTTGTTTCGCAATAGAACACAAAAAATATTTCTGGTTCATTTCAGATATGGATAGGAAGGAGTGGGTGTTTACTGCCTTTATTAGAAAATTCTCAGACCCTAACATCTAAAGAGATCTTTTCTCTTTCCTTCCTGTTCTCACCAGACATTTTTGTCCAGGTGAAGGTAGACTTATGAAACCGGAAATGTTACATGTAGCTTTCATAAACCGTTTCATTTAAAGGGACTCATATATAAAATAAAACAGTCGGTCTGTTGCTAACTTTATGTAAACGTCACTGTGCTAAAGATTTTAGGGGAGGAGAGAGGGTTGGTACTGGCTCTTAAACTCTGATTCTGGGAGACCGGGATCAAGTGTCCGGTAACCCGCCTCCCCTTTTTTCTTCTTAGTTTTCGTTAAAACTCATTTTTCTTTGCACAGACACATGAGTGTTCTGGTGACAGCCGCAACAATATAAAATATTATTCACCACTTTTGCATACTGACTTATAGTCTCTTCTTCCTTTCTACATAATTACGTTTTTTTTCTTTTTCCAGATTTAAAAAGACTCCTTGATCTAAAGAGCTAAGATGCAGTCTTCAGTAACCTATTCAGTGTACAAGGTGATCTCCAAACTTAGCAAACCTGTCTAACGGTCACAAAAAAAAAAAAAAAAAAAAATCAGAAATCCTGTGATCCATTGGGTTAAGAAAGTTGTATGTTGTTCTTGCTAAAGACACATTCTTTGCACTGAACTGCGCATTTAAAGACAATACCTTGACTTCTGTTTGTCATGGCTGCATTAGTTTTTCAAACTGCCATAAGTATTAACTGTCAATCATTCTTCTAACAGACAATTATATTTAACCTGGTATTTTAAAGCATAATCCTGCAACTCATTCAGGACGTGATCGATTTTAGGTACTTTCTTCGTGATACTCTCAGGTATCTATAAGTAACGAACGATTTACTTGTCATCGTCTGAATGTTATGATTCATCGTTTAATACAAGTAGAGTGTGAGTTTAAACAGATGACAGGAAGAAAGCAGACATAAAAATTTCAATTACTATGGCAGTGTTGACTTGGTAGAATTTCTTTATCGAGAAATTTATGTTGGATATTACACCTTCATATTGTAGTGAATGGTATCATTATCTTCTTGCTTTCGACATTGTTTGCATCACTGACAAACATTACGAAGTTATAAATGACTAAACTGAATAAGCAGATCAGGATTATATGTTACGAAATGATTTAAACCTGAATGAAGGAAAACTAGATTGTCAGTGTCATGTTATTCCCTCGACATGGTGGGGTCCGGGGCTAGGCTACCGGTGGCCAATACATTTAAGGGAAGAAGACTAGAGTACTATCCTTGGTTGCTTTACGAAATCGATAACTCTCCTGTCACCTCTTGACAATCGAAATTATGCAAGACCGTCACTGTTACTAGAACACACTATTTTGAAAATACACAGAAATCACTTTAATACACCTCCGTTCATTCCTGTTTTCAAACAATTTTCTTTCCCCCCAAAAGGCGGAGAATATCATGAATGTTGTGTCTAATCAATCCAGTTTAGAAAGTCTCCCGTAACGTAGGTGCAGCCGTCTGGAAATAGCAACGGTGCAATGAAAAGCACTTTTCTGATTTTCCCTCCCACCCATTCCTATTCAAATCTCGATGCGTTGTGGACGAACTTTCCTCAAACCTTCGGGAAATAGCAACTGTTTGGAAATGTGACGACCATTACTTTTAGATAGGATTTGATAAGAAAACGACCGAATACCAGCCTTCATATATCTTTTTATGTGGAAAGGTTTTTTGATAAACGCTGCGGGTATATTTCGAAGAGTTTTACTAATTTTTACCTCCCGCCTTTAGGAGGTCGAGGTGATATTTGACTGTGTGTGTGTGTGTCTGTGTGTGTGTGTGTGTGTGTGTATGAGTGAGTGTTGTTTCGCAATAGAACAGAAAAAATATTTCTGGTTCATTTCAGATATGGATAGGAAGGAGTGGGTGTTTACTGCCTTTATTAGAAAATTCTCAGACCCTAACATCTAAAGAGATCTTTTCTCTTTCCTTCCTGTTCTCACCAGACATTTTTGTCCAGGTGAAGGTAGACTTATGAAACCGGAAATGTTACATGTAGCTTTCATAAACCGTTTCATATCAATGGACTTTCCTATATAAAGTAAAACAGTCGGTGTGTTGCTTACTTTATGTAAACGTCACTGAGCTAAAGATTTTAGGGGAGGAGAGAGGGTTGGTACTGGCTCTTAAACTCTGATTCTGGGAGACCGGGATCAGGTGTCTGGTAACCCGCCTCCCCTTTTTTCTTCTCAGTTTTCGTTGAAACTCATTTTTCTTTGCACAGACACATCAGTGTTCTGGTGACAGCTGCAACAATATAAAATAATATTCACCAATTTTGGATACTGATTTATACTTTGTTCTTGCTTTCATCATAATTACGTTTTTTTTTTTTTTTTTCAGATTTAGTAAGACTCCTTAATCTGAAAAGCTAAGATCCAATCTTCAGTAACGTATTCAGTGTACAAGGTGACCGCCAAACTTAGCAAGCCTGTCTAACGGTCACATAGAAGAAAAAAAAATCCAGAAATCCTTTGATCGATTAGATTTCGAATGTTTTATGTTGTTCTTGCTAAAGACACATTCCTTTGCACTAAACTGCTTATTAAAAGACATTACTATGACTTCTCTTTGTCATGCCTGCATTGGTTTTTCAAATTGTTATAAGTATTAACTGTGAATCATTTTTCTAACAGTAAAATATATTTAACTTGCCAGTTTAAAGCATAATCCTGAAACTCATTCAGGACGTGATCGATTTTAGGTATTATATGCATGATTCTCTCATATGATTGTAACTAACGTATGATTCACTTGTCATCGTCTGAGTGTTATGATTCATCGTGTAATACAGGTAGAGTGTGAGTTTAGACAGATGACAGGAAGAAAGGAGACATAAAAATTTAAATTACTTTGGCAGTGTTGACTTGGTAGAACTTCTTTATAGCGATGTTTATGTTGGATATTACACCTTCATATGGTAGTAGATAGTATCATTATCTTCTTCCTTTCAGCATAGCCTGCATCACTGACAAACATTACGAAGTTATTAATGGTTAAATTGAATAAGCAGATCAGGATAACATGTTACGAAATTATTTAAACGTGAATAAAGGAGAACTAGATTGACAGTGTCATGTAATTCCCCTCGACATGGTGGGGTCTGGGGCTAGGCTACCGGTGGCCAATACATTTAAGAGAAAAAGACTAGTGTACTGTCCTCGGTGTCTTTACGCAATCGAAAACTCTCCTGTCACCTCTTTACAATCGAAATTATGCAAGACCGTCACTGTTACTGGACCACACTAGTGTGAAAATACACAGAATTCACTTTAATATGCCTCCGTTCATTCCTGCCTTTAAACAATTTTCTTTCCCCCCAAAAGGCGGAGAATTTTATGACTGTTTTGTCTATTCAATCCAGTTCAGAAATTCTCCCGTAAAGTAGGTGCAGCCGTCTGGAAATAGCGACGGTGCAATAAAAAATTCTTTTCTGATTTTCCCTCCCACCCATTCCTATTCAAATCTCGATGCGTTGTCAAACCTTCAGAAAATAGCAACTATTTGGATATGTGACGACTATTACTTTTAGATAGGATTTGATAAGAAAACGACCGAATACCAGCCGGCATATATCTTTGGATGTGGAGAGGGTTTTTGTTAAACGATGCGGATATATTTCGTAGAGTTTTATTAATTTTTTCTCCCGCCTTTAGGAGGTCGAGGTGATGTTTGACTGTGTTTGTGTGCGTGTCTGTGTGTGTGTGTATTTCACCGGGTCGGTCAGGATAACTTGATGGTCGTGATCATCAGCGTTTACCCTCCCGGAAGGGAGTTGAGGGCTCATATAGTCTGATCTAATGGTAAGGCTGTGACCTTCACACCAGCACACACCCGTCCCCTTGCTAAAGGGGGACAGTGACCACCCACTTCGTCATTGAAACTTTTCACGACCTCAGCGAAGGGAGAACTCCCGTCTACCAGATGGCAAGCGAGAACTTTATCACTGCGCCAGCGAGCTGAGTGTGTGTGTGTGTGTGTGTGTTTGGTAGGGTGTGTTGTTTCGCACTATAACAAAAAGTATTTCTGGACTCATTTCACAAATGGATAGGAAAGGGTGCGTGTTTACTGCCTTTATTAGAAAATTCTTAGATCCTAACATCTAAAGAGATCTTCTCTCTTTTATTCCTGTTCTCACCAGACATTTTTGTCCAGGTGAAGGTAGACTTATCAAACCGGAAATGTTACATGTAGCTTTCATCAATCGTTTCATTTCAAGGGACTCTCCCACATAAAGTAAAACAGTCGGTCTGTTGCTAACTTTATGTAAACGTCACTGTGCTAAAGATTTTAGGGGAGGAGAGAGGGTTGGTACTGGCTCTTAAACTTTGATTCTGGGAGACCGGGATCAAGTGTCTGGTAACCCGCCTCCCCTTTTTTCTTCTCAGTTTTCGTTAAAACTCATTTTTCTTTGCACAGACACATGAGTGTTCTGGTGACAGCCGCAACAATATAAAATATTATTCACCACTTTTGCATACTGACTTATACTCTCTTCTTGCTTTCTCCATAATTACGTTTATTTATTTATTTTTTTTCAGATTTAAAAAGACTCCTTGATCTAAAGAGCTAAGGCGCAGTCTTCAGTAAGCTATTCAGTGTACAAGGTGACCTCCAAACTTAGCAACCCTGTCTAACGGTCACAAAAAAAAAAAAAAAAAAAAAAAAAAAAAAAAAAAAAACAGAAATCCTGTGATCCATTGGGTTAAGAAAGTTGTATGTTGTTCTTGCTAAAGACACATTCTTTGCACTGAACTGCGCATTTAAAGACATTACCTTGACTTCTGTTTGTCATGGCTGCATTAGTTTTTCAAACTGCCATAAGTATTAACTGTCAATCATTCTTCTAACAGACAATTATATTTAACCTGGCATTTTAAAGCATAATCCTGCAACTCATTCAGGACGTGATCGATTTTAGGTACTTTCTTCGTGATACTCTCAGGTATCTACGAGTATAAGTAACGAACGATTTACTTGTCATCGTCTGAATGCTATGATTCATCGTTTAATACAAGTAGAGTGTGAGTTTAAACAGATGACAGGAAGAAAGCAGACATAAAAATTTCAATTACTATGGCAGTGTTGACTTGGTAGAATTTCTTTATCGAGAAATTTATGCTGTATATTACACCTTCATATTGTAGTGAATGGTATCATTATCTTCTTGCTTTCGACATAGTTTGCATCACTGACAAACATTACGAAGTTATAAATGACTAAACTGAATAAGCAGATCAGGATAACATGTTACGAAATGATTTAAACCTGAATGAAGGAAAACTAGATTGTCAGTGTCATGTTATTCCCTCGACATGGTGGGGTCCGGGGCTAGGCTACCGGTGGCCAATACATTTAAGGGAAGAAGACTAGAGTACTATCCTTGGTTGCTTTACGAAATCGATAACTCTCCTGTCACCTCTTGACAATCGAAATTATGCAAGACCGTCACTGTTACTAGAACTCACTATTTTGAAAATACACAGAAATCACTTTAATACGCCTCCGTTCATTCCTGTCTTCAAACAATTTTCTTTCCCCCCAAAAGGCGGAGAATATCATGAATGTTGTGTCGAATCAATCCAGTTTAGAAAGTCTCCCGTAACGTAGGTGCAGCCGTCTGGAAATAGCAACGGTACAATGAAAAGCTCTTTTCTGATTTTCCCTCCCACCCATTCCTATTGAAATCTCGATGCGTTGTGGACGAACTTTCCTCAAACCTTCGGGAAATAGCAACTGTTTGGATATGTGACGACCATTACTTTTAGATAGGATTTCATAAGAAAACGACCGAATACCAGCCTTCATATATCTTTTGATGTGGAAAGGTTTTTTGATAAACGCGGCGGGTATATTTTGAAGAGATTTACTAATTTATACCTCCCGCCTTTAGGAGGTCGAGGTGATATTTGACTGTGTGTGTGTGTGTGTGTGTGTGTATGAGTGAGTGTTGTTTCGCAATAGAACACAAAAAATATTTCTGGTTCATTTCAGATATGGATAGGAAGGGGTGGGTGTTTACTGCCTTTATTAGAAAATTCTTAGACCCTAACAACTAAAGAGATCTTTTCTCTTTCCTTCCTGTTCTCACCAGACATTTTTGTCCAGGTGAAGGTAGACTTATGAAACCGGAAATGTTACATGTAGCTTTCATAAACCGTTTCATTTCAAGGGACTCTCCTATATAAAGTAAAACAGTCGGTGTGTTGCTTACTTTATGTAAACGTCACTGAGCTAAAGATTTTAGGGGAGGAGAGAGGGTTGCTACTGGCTCTTAAACTCTGATTCTGGGAGACCGGGATCAGGTGTCCGGTAACCCGCCTCCCCTTTTTTCTTCTCAGTTTTCGTTAAAACTCATTTTTCTTTGCACAGACACATCAGTGTTCTGGTGACAGCTGCAACAATATAAAATAATATTCACCAATTTTGGATACTGACTTATACTCTGTTCTTGCTTTCTCCATAATTACGTTTTTTTTTTTTTTTTTCACATTTAGTAAGACTCCTTAATCTGAAAAGCTAAGATCCAGCCATCAGTAACGTATTCAGTGTACAAGGTGACCGCCAAACTTAGCAAGCCTGTCTAACGGTCACATAAAAGAAAAAAAAAATCCAGAAATCCTTTGATCGATTAGGTTTAGAATGTTTTATGTTGTTCTTGCTAAAGACACATTCTTTTGGACTAAACTGCACATTAAAAGACATTACCTTGACTTCTCTTTGTCATGCCTTCATTAGTTTTTCAAATTGTGATAAGTATTAACTGTGAATCATTTTTCTAACACTAAAATATATTTAACTTGGCAGTTTAAAGCATAATCCCGAAACTCATTCAGGACGTGATCGATTCTAGGTATTATATGCATGATTCTCTCATATGATTGTAACTAACGTATGATTCACTTGTCATCGTCTGAGTGTTATGATTCATCGTGTAATACAGGTAGAGTGTGAGTTTAGACAGATGACAGGAAGAAAGGAGACATAAAAATTTAAATTACTTTGGCAGTGTTGACTTGGTAGAACTTCTTTATAGCGATGTTTATGTTGGATATTACACCTTCATATGGTAGTAGATAGTATCATTATCTTCTTCCTTTCGGCATAGCCTGCATCACTGACAAACATTACGAAGTTATTAATGGTTAAATTGAATAAGCAGATCAGGATAACATGTTACGAAATTATTTAAACGTGAATAAAGGAGAACTAGATTGACAGTGTCATGTAATTCCCCTCGACATGGTGGGGTCTGGGGCTAGGCTACCGGTGGCCAATACATTTAAGAGAAAAAGACTAGTGTACTGTCCTCGGTGTCTTTACGCAATCGAAAACTCTCCTGTCACCTCTTTACAATCGAAATTATGCAAGACCGTCACTGTTACTGGACCACACTAGTGTGAAAATACACAGAATTCACTTTAATACGCCTCCGTTCATTCCTGCCTTTAAACAATTTTCTTTCCCCCCAAAAGGCGGAGAATTTTATGACTGTTTTGTCTATTCAATCCAGTTCAGAAATTCTCCCGTAAAGTAGGTGCAGCCGTCTGGAAAGAGCGACGGTGCAATAAAAAATTCTTTTCTGATTTTCCCTCCCACCCATTCCTCTTCAAATCTCGATGCGTTGTCAAACCTTCAGAAAATAGCAACTATTTGGATATGTGACGACTATTACTTTTAGATAGGATTTGATAAGAAAACGACCGAATACCAGCCGGCATATATCTTTGGATGTGGAGAGGGTTTTTGTTAAACGATGCGGATATATTTCGTAGAGTTTTATTAATTTTTTCCTCCCGCCTTTAGGAGGTCGAGGTAATGTTTGACTGTGTTTGTGTGTGTGTCTGTGTGTGTGTGTATTTCACCGGGTCGGTCAGGATAACTTGATGGTCGTGATCATCAGTGTTTACCCTGCCGGAAGGGAGTTGAGGGCTCATGTAGTCTGATCTAATGGTAAGGCTGTGACCTTCACACCAGCACACACCCGTCCCCTTGCTAAAGGGGGACAGTGACCACCCACTTCGTCATTGAAACTTTTCACGACCTCAGCGAAGGGAGAACTCCCGTCTAGCAGATGGCAAGCGAGAACTTTATCACTGCGCCAGCGAGCTGAGTGTGTGTGTGAGTGTGTGTGTGTTTGGTAGGGTGTGTTGTTTCGCACTATGACAAAAAGTATTTCTGGACTCATTTCACAAATGGATAGGAAAGGGTGCGTGTTTACTGCCTTTATTAGAAAATTCTTAGATCCTAACATCTAAAGAGATCTTCTCTCTTTTATTCCTGTTCTCACCAGACATTTTTGTCCAGGTGAAGGTAGACTTATCAAACCGGAAATGTTACATGTAGCTTTCATCAATCGTTTCATTTCAAGGGACTCTCCCACATAAAGTAAAACAGTCGGTCTGTTGCTAACTTTATGTAAACGTCACTGTGCTAAAGATTTTAGGGGAGGAGAGAGGGTTGGTACTGGCTCTTAAACTCTGATTCTGGGAGACCGGGATCAAGTGTCCGGTTACCCGCCTCCCCTTTTTTCTTCTCAGTTTTCGTTAAAACTCATTTTTCTTTGCACAGACACATGAGTGTTCTGGTGACAGCCGCAACAACATAAAATATTATTCACGACTTTTGCATACTGACTTATACTCTCTTCTTGCTTTCTCCATATTTACGTTTATTTATTTATTTTTTTTCAGATTTAAAAAGACTCCTTGATCTAAAGAGCTAAGGCGCAGTCTTCAGTAATCTATTCAGTGTACAAGGTTACCTCCAAACTTAGCAACCCTGTCTAACGGTCACCAAAAAAAAAAAAAAAAAAAAAAAAAAAAGAAATCCTGTGATCCATTGGGTTAAGAAAGTTGTATGTTGTTCTTGCTAAAGACACATTCTTTGCACTGAACTGCGCATTTAAAGACATTACCTTGACTTCTGTTTGTCATGGCTGCATTAGTTTTTCAAACTGCCATAAGTATTAACTGTCAATCATTCTTCTAACAGACAATTATATTTAACCTGTCATTTTAAAGCATAATCCTGCAACTCATTCAGGACGTGATCGATTTTAGGTACTTTCTTCGTGATACTCTCAGGTATCTATAAGTAACGAACGATTCACTTGTCATCGTCTGAATGTTATGATTCATCGTTTAATACAAGTAGAGTGTGAGTTTAAACAGATGACAGGAAGAAAGCAAACATAAAAATTTCAATTACTATGGCAGTGTTGACTTGGTAGAATTTCTTTATCGAGAAATTTATGTTGGATATTACACCTTCATATTGTAGTGAATGGTATCATTATCTTCTTGCTTTCGACATAGTTTGCATCACTGACAAACATTACGAAGTTATAAATGACTAAACTGAATAAGCAGATCAGGATAACATGTTACGAAATAATTTAAACATGAATGAAGGAAAACTAGATTGTCAGTGTCATGTTATTCCCTTGACATGGTGGGGTCCGGGGCTAGGCTACCGGTGGCCAATACATTTAAGGGAAGAAGACTAGAGTACTATCCTTGGTTGCTTTACGAAATCGATAACTCTCCTGTCACCTCTTGACAATCGAAATTATACAAGACCGTCACTGTTACTAGAACACACTATTTTGAAAATACACAGAAATCACTTTAATACGCCTCCGTTCATTCCTGTCTTCAAACAATTTTCTTTCCCCCCAAATGACGGAGAATATCATGAATGTTGTGTCTAATCAATCCAGTTTAGAAAGTCTCCCGTAACGTAGGTGCAGCCGTCTGGAAATAGCAACGGTACAATGAAAAGCTCTTTTCAGATTTTCCCTCCCACCCATTCCTATTCAAATCTCGATGCGTTGTGGACGAACTTTCCTCAAACCTTCGGGAAATAGCAACTGTTTGGATATGTGACGACCATTACTTTTAGATAGGATTTGATAAGAAAACGACCGAATACCAACCTTCATATATCTTTTGATGTGGAAAGGTTTTTTGATAAACGCTGCGGGTATATTTCGAAGAGTTTTACTAATTTTTACCTCCCGCCTTTAGGAGGTCGAGGTGATATTTGACTGTGTGTGTGTGTGTGTGTGTGTGTGTGTGTGTGTGTGTGTGTGTGTGTGTGTGTGTGTGTGTGTATGAGTGAGTGTTGTTTCGCAATAGAACACAAAAAATATTTCTGGTTCATTTCAGATATGGATAGGAAGCAGTGGGTGTTTACTGCCTTTATTAGAAAATTCTTAGACCCTAACATCTAAAGAGATCTTTTCTCTTTCCTTCCTGTTCTCACCAGACATTTTTGTCCAGATGAAGGTAGACTTATGAAACCGGAAATGTTACATGTAGCTTTCATCAATCGTTTCATTTCAAGGGACTCTCCTATATAAAGTAAAACAGTCGGTGTGCTGCTTACTTTATGTAAACGTCGCTGAGCTAAAGATTTTAGGGGAGGAGAGAGGGTTGGTACTGGCTCTTAAACTCTGATTCTGGGAGACCGGGATCAGGTGTACGGTAACCCGCCTCCCCTTTTTTCTTCTCAGTTTTCGTTAAAACTCATTTTTCTTTGCACAGACACATCAGTGTTCTGGTGACAGCTGCAACAATATAAAATAATATTCACCAATTTTGGATACTGACTTATACTCTGTTCTTGCTTTCTCCATAATTATGTTTTTTTTTTTTTTTTTTCACATTTAGTAAGACTCCTTAATCTGAAAAGCTAAGATTCAGTCTTCAGTAACGTATTCAGTGTACAAGGTGACCGCCAAACTTAGCAAGCCTGTCTAACGGTCACATAAAAGAAAAAAAAAATCCAGAAATCCTTTGATCGATTAGGTTTAGAATGTTTTATGTTGTTCTTGCTAAAGACACATTCTTTTGCACTAAACTGCGCATTAAAAGACATTACCTTGACTTCTCTTTGTCATGCCTTCATTAGTTTTTCAAATTGTGATAAGTATTAACTGTGAATCATTTTTCTAACACTAAAATATATTTAACTTGGCAGTTTAAAGCATAATCCCGAAACTCATTCAGGACGTGATCGATTCTAGGTATTATATGCATGATTCTCTCATATGATTGTAACTAACGTATGATTCACTTGTCATCGTCTGAGTGTTATGATTCATCGTGTAATACAGGTAGAGTGTGAGTTTAGACAGATGACAGGAAGAAAGGAGACATAAAAATTTAAATTACTTTGGCAGTGTTGACTTGGTAGAACTTCTTTATAGCGATGTTTATGTTGGATATTACACCTTCATATGGTAGTAGATAGTATCATTATCTTCTTCCTTTCGGCATAGCCTGCATCACTGACAAACATTACGAAGTTATTAATGGTTAAATTGAATAAGCAGATCAGGATAACATGTTACGAAATTATTTAAACGTGAATAAAGGAGAACTAGATTGACAGTGTCATGTTATTCCCTCGACATGGTGGGGTCTGGGGCTAGGCTACCGGTGGCCAATACATTTAAGAGAAAAAGACTAGTGTACTGTCCTCGGTGTCTTTACGCAATCGAAAACTCTCCTGTCACCTCTTTACAATCGAAATTATGCAAGACCGTCACTGTTACTGGACCACACTAGTGTGAAAATACACAGAATTCACTTTAATACGCCTCCGTTCATTCCTGCCTTTAAGCAATTTTCTTTCCCCCCAAAAGGCGGAGAATTTTATGACTGTTTTGTCTATTCAATCCAGTTCAGAAATTCTCCCGTAAAGTAGGTGCAGCCGTCTGGAAATAGCGACGGTGCAATAAAAAATTCTTTTCTGATTTTCCCTCCCATCCATTCCTATTCAAATCTCGATGCGTTGTCAAACCTTCGGAAAATAGCAACTATTTGGATATTTGACGACTTTTTACTTTTAGATAGGATTTGATAAGAAAACGACCGAATACCACCCGGCATATATCTTTGGATGTGGAGACGCTTTTTGTTAAACGATGCGGATATATTTCGTAGAGTTTTATTAATATTTACCTCCCGCCTTTAGGAGGTCGAGGTGATGTTTGACTGTGTTTCTGTGTGTGTCTGTGTGTGTGTGTATTTCACCGGGTCGGTCAGGATAACTTGATGGTCGTGATCATCAGCGTTTACCCTCCCGGAAGGGAGTTGAGGGCTCATATAGTCTGATCTAATGGTAAGGCTGTGACCTTCACACCAGCACACACCCGTCCCCTTGCTAAAGGGGGACAGTGACCACCCACTTCGTCATTGAAACTTTTCACGACCTCAGCGAAGGGAGAACTCCCGTCTAGCAGATGGCAAGCGAGAACTTTATCACTGCGCCAGCGAGCTGAGTGCGTGTGTGTGTGTGTGTGTGTGTGTTTGGTAGGGTGTGTTGTTTCGCACTATAACAAAAAGTATTTCTGGACTCATTTCACAAATGGATAGGAAAGGGTGCGTGTTTACTGCCTTTATTAGAAAATTCTTAGATCCTAACATCTAAAGAGATCTTCTCTCTTTTATTCCTGTTCTCACCAGACATTTTTGTCCAGGTGAAGGTAGACTTATCAAACCGGAAATGTTACATGTAGCTTTCATCAATCGTTTCATTTCAAGGGACTCTCCCACATAAAGTAAAACAGTCGGTCTGTTGCTAACTTTATGTAAACGTCACTGTGCTAAAGATTTTAGGGGAGGAGAGAGGGTTGGTACTGGCTCTTAAACTCTGATTCTGGGAGACCGGGATCAAGTGTCCGGTAACCCGCCTCCCCTTTTTTCTTCTCAGTTTTCGTTAAAACTCATTTTTCTTTGCACAGACACATGAGTGTTCTGGTGACAGCCGCAACAATATAAAATATTATTCACCACTTTTGCATACTGACTTATACTCTCTTCTTCCTTTCTCCATAATTACGTTTATTTATTCATTTTTTTCAGATTTAAAAAGACTCCTTGATCTAAAGAGCTAAGATGCAGTCTTCAGTAAGATATTCAGTGTACAAGGTGACCTCCAAACTTAGCAACCCTCTCTAACGGTCACAAAAAAAAAAAAAAAAAAAAAAAAAATCCAGAAATCCTGTGAAGCATTGGGTTAAGAAAGTTGTATGTTGTTCTTGCTAAAGACACATTCTTTGCACTGAACTGCGCATTTAAAGACATTACCTTGACTTCTGTTTGTCATGGCTGCATTAGTTTTTCAAACTGCCATAAGTATTAACTGTCAATCATTCTTCTAACAGACAATTATATTTAACCTGGCATTTTAAAGCATAATCCTGCAACTCATTCAGGACGTGATCGATTTTAGGTACTTTCTTCGTGATACTCTCAGGTATCTATAAGTAACGAACGATTTACTTGTCATCGTCTGAATGCTATGATTCATCGTTTAATACAAGTAGAGTGTGAGTTTAAACAGATGACAGGAAGAAAGCAGACATAAAAATTTCAATTACTATGGCAGTGTTGACTTGGTAGAATTTCTTTATCGAGAAATTTATGCTGGATATTACACCTTCATATTGTAGTGAATGGTATCATTATCTTCTTGCTTTCGACATAGTTTGCATCACTGACAAACATTACGAAGTTATAAATGACTAAACTGAATAAGCAGATCAGGATAACATGTTACGAAATGATTTAAACCTGAATGAAGGAAATCTAGATTGTCAGTGTCATGTTATTCCCTCGACATGGTGGGGTCCGGGGCTAGGCTACCGGTGGCCAATACATTTAAGGGAAGAAGACTAGAGTACTATCCTTGGTTGCTTTACGAAATCGATAACTCTCCTGTCACCTGTTGACAATCGAAATTATGCAAGACCGTCACTATTACTAGAACACACTATTTTGAAAATACACAGAAATCACTTTAATACGCCTCCGTTCATTCCTGTCTTCAAACAATTTTCTTTCCCCCAAAAGGCGGAGAATATCATGAATGTTGTGTCTAATCAATCCAGTTTAGAAAGTCTCCCGTAATGTAGGTGCAGTCGTCTGGAAGTAGCAACGGTACAATGAAAAGCTCTTTTCAGATTTTCCCTCCCACCCATTCCTATTCAAATCTCGATGCTTTGTGGACGAACTTTCCTCAAACCTTCGGGAAATAGCAACTGTTTGGATATGTGACGACCATTACTTTTAGATAGGATTTCATAAGAAAACGACCGAATACCAGCCTTCATATATCTTTTGATGTGGAAAGGTTTTTTGATAAACGCGGCGGGTATATTTCGAAGAGTTTTACTAATTTATACCTCCCGCCTTTAGGAGGTCGAGGTGATATTTGACTGTGTGTGTGTGTGTGTGTGTGTGTGTGTATGTGTGTGTGTGTGTGTGTGTGTGTATGAGTGAGTGTTGTTTCGCAATAGAATACAAAAAATATTTCTGGTTCATTTCAGATATGGATTGGAAGCAGTGGGTGTTTACTGCCTTTATTAGAAAATTCTTAGACCCTAACATCTAAAGAGATCTTTTCTCTTTCCTTCCTGTTCTCACCAGACATTTTTGTCCAGGTGAAGGTAGACTTATGAAACCGGAAATGTTACATGTAGCTTTCATAAACCGTTTCATTTCAAGGGACTCTCCTATATAAAGTAAAACAGTCGGTGTGTTGCTTACTTTATGTAGACGTCACTGAGCTAAAGACTTTAGGGGAGGAGAGAGGGTTGGTACTGGCTCTTAAACTCTGATTCTGGGAGACCGGGATCAGGTGTCCGGTAACCCGGCTCCCCTTTTTTCTTCTCAGTTTTCGTTAAAACTCATTTTTCTTTGCACAGACACATCAGTGTTCTGGTGACAGCTGCAACAATATAAAATAATATTCACCAATTTTGGATACTGACTTATACTCTCTTCTTGCTTTCTCCATAATTACGTTTTTTTTTTTTTTTTTGTTTTTTAGATTTAGTAAGACTCCTTAATCTGAAAAGCTAAGATCCAGTCTTCAGTAACGTATTCAGTGTACAAGGTGACCGCCAAACTTAGCAAGCCTGTCTAACGGTCACATTAAAGAAAAAAAAAATCCAGAAATCCTTTGATCGATTAGGTTTAGAATGTTTTATGTTGTTCTTGCTAAAGACACATTCTTTTGCACTAAACTGCGCATTAAAAGACATTACCTTGACTTCTCTTTGTCATGCCTGCATTAGTTTTTCAAACTGTGATAAGTATTAACTGTGAATCATTTTTCTAACACTAAAATATATTTAACTTGGCAGTTTAAAGCATAATCCCGAAACTCATTCAGGACGTGATCGATTCTAGGTATTATATGCATGATTCTCTCATATGATTGTAACTAACGTATGACTTGTCATCGTCTGAGTGTTATGATTCATCGTGTAATACAGGTAGTGTGTGAGTAGACAGATGAGAGGAAGAAAGGAGACATAAAAATTTCAATTACTTTGGCAGTGTTGACTTGGTAGAACTTCTTTATAGAGATGTTTATGTTGGATATTACACCTTCATATGGTAGTAGATAGTATCATTATCTTCTTCCTTTCGGCATAGCCTGCATCACTGACAAACATTACGAAGTTATTAATGGTTAAATTGAATAAGCAGATCAGGATAACATGTTACGAAATTATTTAAACGTGAATAAAGGAGAACTAGATTGACAGTGTCATGTAATTCCCCTCGACATGGTGGGGTCTGGGGCTAGGCTACCGGTGGCCAATACATTTAAGAGAAAAAGACTAGTGTACTGTCCTCGGTGTCTTTACGCAATCGAAAACTCTCCTGTCACCTCTTTACAATCGAAATTATGCAAGACCGTCACTGTTACTGGACCACACTAGTGTGAAAATACACAGAATTCACTTTAATACGCCTCCGTTCATTCCTGCCTTTAAACAATTTTCTTTCCCCCCAAAAGGCGGAGAATTTTATGACTGTTTTGTCTATTCAATCCAGTTCAGAAATTCTCCCGTAAAGTAGGTGCAGCCGTCTGGAAATAGCGACGGTGCAATAAAAAATTCTTTTCTGATTTTCCCTCCCACCCATTCCTATTCAAATCTCGATGCGTTGTCAAACCTTCAGAAAATAGCAACTATTTGGATATGTGACGACTATTACTTTTAGATAGGATTTGATAAGAAAACGACCGAATACCAGCCGGCATATATCTTTGGATGTGGAGAGGGTTTTTGTTAAACGATGCGGATATATTTCGTAGAGTTTTATTAATTTTTACCTCCCGCCTTTAGGAGGTCGAGGTGATGTTTGACTGTGTTTGTGTGTGTGTCTGTGTGTGTGTGTATTTCACCGGGTCGGTCAGGATAACTTGATGGTCGTGATCATCAGCGTTTACCCTCCCGGAAGGGAGTTGAGGGCTCATATAGTCTGATCTAAGGGTAAGGCTGTGACCTTCACACACGCACACACCCGTCCCCTTGCTAAAGGGGGACAGTGACCACCCACTTCGTCATTGAAACTTTTCACGACCTCAGCGAAGGGAGAACTCCCGTCTACCAGATGGCAAGCGAGAACTTTATCACTGCGCCAGCGAGCTGAGTGTGTGTGTGTGTGTGTGTGTGTTTGGTAGGGTGTGTTGTTTCGCACTATAACAAAAAGTATTTCTGGACTCATTTCACAAATGGATAGGAAAGGGTGGGTGTTTACTGCCTTTATTAGAAAATTCTTAGATCCTAACATCTAAAGAGATCTTCTCTCTTTTATTCCTGTTCTCACCAGACATTTTTGTCCAGGTGAAGGTAGACTTATCAAACCGGAAATGTTACATGTAGCTTTCATCAATCGTTTCATTTCAAGGGACTCTCCCACATAAAGTAAAACAGTCGGTCTGTTGCTAACTTTATGTAAACGTCACTGTGCTAAAGATTTTAGGGGAGGAGAGAGGGTTGGTACTGGCTCTTAAACTCTGATTCTGGGAGACCGGGATCAAGTGTCCGGTAACCCGCCTCCCCTTTTTTCTTCTCAGTTTTCGTTAAAACTCATTTTTCTTTGCACAGACACATGAGTGTTCTGGTGACAGCCGCAACAATATAAAATATTATTCACCACTTTTGCATACTGACTTATACTCTCTTCTTGCTTTCTCCATAATTACGTTTTTTTTTTTTTTTTTCAGATTTAAAAAGACTCCTTGATCTAAAGAGCTAAGATGCAGTCTTCAGTAACCTATTCAGTGTACAAGGTGACCTCCAAACTTAGCAACCCTGTCTAACGGTCACAAAAAAAAAAAAAAAAAAAAAAATCCAGAAATCCTGTGATCCATTGGGTTAAGAAAGTTGTATGTTGTTCTTGCTAAAGACACATTCTTTGCAATGAACTGCGCATTTAAAGACATTACCTTGACTTCTGTTTGTCATGGCTGCATTAGTTTTTCAAACTGCCATAAGTATTAACTGTCAATCATTCTTCTAACAGACAATTATATTTAACCTGGCATTTTAAAGCATAATCCTGCAACTCATTCAGGACGTGATCGATTTTAGGTACTTTCTTCGTGATACTCTCAGGTATCTATAAGTAACGAACGATTTACTTGTCATCGTCTGAATGTTATGATTCATCGTTTAATACAAGTAGAGTGTGAGTTTAAACAGATGACAGGAAGAAAGCAGACATAAAAATTTCAATTACTATGGCAGTGTTGACTTGGTAGAATTTCTTTATCGAGAAATTTATGCTGGATATTACACCTTCATATTGTAGTGAATGGTATCATTATCTTCTTGCTTTCGACATAGTTTGCATCACTGACAAACATTACGAAGTTATAAATGACTAAACTGAATAAGCAGATCAGGATAACATGTTACGAAATGATTTAAACCTGAATGAAGGAAAACTAGATTGTCAGTGTCATGTTATTCCCTCGACATGGTGGGTCCGGGGCTAGGCTACTGGTGGCCAATACATTTAAGGGAAGAAGACTAGAGTACTATCCTTGGTTGCTTTACGAAATTGATAACCCTCCTGTCACCTCTTGACAATCGAAATTATGCAAGACCGTCACTGTTACTAGAACACTATTTTGAAAATACACAGAAATCACTTTAATAAGCCTCCGTTCGTTCCTGTCTTCAAACAATTTTCTTTCCCCCCAAAAGGCGGAGAATATCATGAATTTTGTGTCTAATCAATCCAGTTTAGAAAGTCTCCCGTAACGTAGGTGCAGCCGTCTGGAAATAGCAACGGTACAATGAAAAGCTCTTTTCAGATTTTCCCTCCCACCCATTCCTATTCAAATCTCGATGCGTTGTGGACGAACTTTCCTCAAACCTTCGGGAAATAGCAACTGTTTGGATATGTGACGACCATTACTTTTAGATAGGATTTCATAAGAAAACGACCGAATACCAGCCTTCATATATCTTTTGATGTGGAAAGGTTTTTTGATAAACGCGGCGGGTATATTTCGAAGAGTTTTACTAATTTATACCTCCCGCCTTTAGGAGGTCGAGGTGATATTTGACTGTGTGTGTGTGTGTGTGTGTGTGTGTGTGTGTGTGTGTATGAGTGAGTGTTGTTTTGCAATAGAAAACAAAAAATATTTCTGGTTCATTTCAGATATGGATAGGAAGCAGTGGGTGTTTACTGCCTTTATTAGAAAATTCTTAGACCCTAACATCTAAAGAGATCTTTTCTCTTTCCTTCCTGTTCTCACCAGACATTTTTGTCCAGGTGAAGGTAGACTTATGAAACCGGAAATGTTACATGTAGCTTTCATAAACCGTTTCATTTCAAGGGACTCTCCTATATAAAGTAAAACAGTCGGTGTGTTGCTTACTTTATGTAAACGTCACTGAGCTAAAGATTTTAGGGGAGGAGAGAGGGTTGCTACTGGCTCTTAAACTCTGATTCTGGGAGACCGGGATCAGGTGTCCGGTAACCCGCCTCCCCTTTTTTCTTCTCAGTTTTCGTTAAAACTCATTTTTCTTTGCACAGACACATCAGTGTTCTGGTGACAGCTGCAACAATATAAAGTAATATTCACCAATTTTGGATACTGACTTATACTCTGTTCTTGCGTTCTCCATAATTACGTTTTTTTTTTTTTTTTTCACATTTAGTAAGACTCCTTAATCTGAAAAGCTAAGATCAAGTCTTCAGTAACGTATTCAGTGTACAAGGTGACCGCCAAACTTAGCAAGCCTGTTTAACGGTCACATAAAAGAAAAAAAAAATCCAGAAATCCTTTGATCGATTAGGTTTAGAATGTTTTATGTTCTTCTTGCTAAAGACACATTCTTTTGCACTAAACTGCTCATTAAAAGACATTACCTTGACTTGTCTTTGTCATGACTTCATTAGTTTTTCAAATTGTGATAAGTATTAACTGTGAATCATTTTTCTAACACTAAAATATATTTAACTTGGCAGTTTAAAGCATAATCCCGAAACTCATTCAGGACGTGATCGATTCTAGGTATTATATGCATGATTCTCTCATATGATTGTAACTAACGTATGATTCACTTGTCATCGTCTGAGTGTTATGATTCATCGTGTAATACAGGTAGAGTGTGAGTTTAGACAGATGACAGGAAGAAAGGAGACATAAAAATTTAAATTACTTTGGCAGTGTTGACTTGGTAGAACTTCTTTATAGAGATGTTTATGTTGGATATTACACCTTCATATGGTAGTAGATGGTATCATTATCTTCTTCCTTTCGGCATAGCCTGCATCACTGACAAACATTACGAAGTTATTAATGGTTAAATTGAATAAGCAGATCAGGATAACATGTTACGAAATTATTTAAACGTGAATAAAGGAGAACTAGATTGACAGTGTCATGTAATTCCCCTCGACATGGTGGGGTCTGGGGCTAGGCTACCGGTGGCCAATACATTTAAGAGAAAAAGACTAGTGTACTGTCCTCGGTGTCTTTACGCAATCGAAAACTCTCCTGTCACCTCTTTACAATCGAAATTATGCAAGACCGTCACTGTTACTGGACCACACTAGTGTGAAAATACACAGAATTCACTTTAATACGCCTCCGTTCATTCCTGCCTTTAAACAATTTTCTTTCCCCCCAAAAGGCGGAGAATTTTATGACCGTTTTGTCTATTCAATCCAGTTCAGAAATTCTCCCGTAAAGTAGGTGCAGCCGTCTGGAAATAGCGACGGTGCAATAAAAAATTCTTTTCTGATTTTCCCTCCCACCCATTCCTATTCAAATCTCGATGCGTTGTGTACTAACTTTCATCAAACCTTCAGAAAATAGCAACTATTTGGATATGTGACGACTTTTTACTTTTAGATAGGATTTGATAAGAAAACGACCGAATACCACCCGGCATATATCTTTGGATGTGGAGACGCTTTTTGTTAAACGATGCGGATATATTTCGTAGAGTTTTATTAATATTTACCTCCCGCCTTTAGGAGGTCGAGGTGATGTTTGACTGTGTTTCTGTGTGTGCCTGTGTGTGTGTGTATTTCACCGGGTCGGTCAGGATAACTTGATGGTCGTGATCATCAGCGTTTACCCTCCCGGAAGGGAGTTGAGGGCTCATATAGTCTGATCTAAGGGTAAGGCTGTGACCTTCACACACGCACACACCCGTCCCCTTGCTAAAGGGGGACAGTGACCACCCAATTCGTCACTGAAACTTTTCACGACCTCAGCGAAGGGAGAACTCCCGTCTACCAGTTGGCAAGCGAGAACTTTATCACTGCGCCAGTGAGCTGAGTGTGTGTGTGTGTGTGTGTGTGTGTGTGTTTGATAGGGTGTGTTGTTTCGCACTATAACAAAAAGTATTTCTGGACTCATTTCACAAATGGATAGGAAAGGGTGGGTGTTTACTGCCTTTATTAGAAAATTCTTAGATCCTAACATCTAAAGAGATCTTCTCTCTTTTATTCCTGTTCTCACGAGACATTTTTGTCCAGGTGAAGGTAGACTTATCAAACCGGAAATGTTACATGTAGCTTTCATCATTCGTTTCATTTCAAGGAACTCTTCTACATAAAGTAAAACAGTCGGTCTGTTGCTATCTTTATGTAAACGTCACTGTGCTAAAGATTTTAGGGGAGGAGAGAGGGTTGGTACTGGCTCTTAAACTCTGATTCTGGGAGACCGGGATCAAGTGTCCGGTAACCCGCCTCCCCTTTTTTCTTCTCAGTTTTCGTTAAAACTCATTTTTCTTTGCACAGACACATGAGTGTTCTGGTGACAGCCGCAACAATATAAAATAATATTCACCAATTTTGGATACTGACTTATACTCTGTTCT
>NC_136966.1:5866784-5971784 GCF_032717465.1 Coenobita brevimanus
GTAAGGCTAGAGATTTGGTGTGAAAGAGATTTTAGGAATGTCGATGGACTGAATAAAGGGTAATGTGAGAGATTTTAGGTTGAAAGGTTTTTAGAAAAGGTATTAAGAACGTGGATTGCGGATGAACTATGTGAAAGGTACAATAAGGGATTTAGATGGTGAAAAAAGATTAATACTACATTGCCAACTTTCCCAAGGGAATGCAAGATGGTCTCCATACAGTTAAAATTCATTTTCATACTTCTTTGCACATTGCCATGATGAATAATGAACGGATAAAAAGGCTCTTAAAAATTGCACATTACGGTACATGGTTTGACGTTTGATCCCGCAAATTCCTTTAAAAGAATGAAACAAAACAAACAAACAAACAAAAACGGAAAATGGTGTCTGGGGATTTTGGCATACGGAATAATTTAATCAAATCTTGAGCGAACTAATGATGAAATACAGGAATGGCGCCAAGTTGAAAAATCGTTTGGAAGAGAAAGATAAAAAGGTTATTAGGGATGTTGATCGAGTAACTGAAGGTTAACGGAAGATACTTTAAAGAGAAAGAAGGCTGATGAAGCATTTCTAGGATAACAGCCGGAGAGAGGTTAGCAGTGGTGGACATAGTGTTCATCTTACCTTGGTGGCGATTTTCATCCTTCTTCTGCCAGTACGAATTACAGCATAATGCAGTGTTACAGCTCTACATCTTTTTCATAATACCTCTTCATGACTGACACTTTAATCTAGAGGTAAACTCTTGCTACATCTCAGCATTCAAGATGGCAGGAGGGCAAATATAGAGCAAGTTTAAGTGAAGAGAATATCGAAAGACTGAGTTAGGGATCAAAGGAGATAAATATGGGATGGTGAGAGATTGCAGGGGTGGGTGACTACATGGAGTGAGTGGGTGAGAAGTACAGTAACGGACGAGTTTTTAGAGACGACGAAACAGGATGAAATGTGGATGACGAGGATATGTCGGTGTGATGACGGGAATGACTTTAGGGCAGGTTAAGAATGGAGTGGTAGAATGTGACGTAAGGTATTTTAGAGATGAGGGAAGGGTGCCTGGTGGTCCAGTGGTTAGAACGTCACAATCGACAGAGTGTGGGAAGTTTTGTCCCTCACAGAGCGGTACCATACACATTCTTCGCCGCCGAGCAGTCAGACAATAGCAGTGCAGCAATGGCGTTGACTGGGTACAGAGTATCACTACTTACACGTGTTCCTCGTATGTTTTCTGCAGGTGAAATTATCGTGGTAATTAGGGATATATTATAAGTGGGGTTCGGGATTTCGTAACAGCTTTCCCTACGCGGTTTATTCGGCATATAACACCAGAAACTTCATATATACCTGTATTACTGATGCGGACAATGTCAATAATAAAGGGATTGAAATTAACATACAAGAGAATGTTAAGGTATAATGTGCTAATTAAATCCCTAAAGAAGACGTGCTACGAAGCCTCCTATGCCACCAAGAAAGCAACCCGGAAATGACGTGTTATTCTGCAATTGTATTGTGTCATCTCAGGTGCAGTTCCAGGTAAAAAAGTTATTTACCCTACAACAGAGTAGACTCATGTGGAGAGAGAGAGAGAGAGAGAGAGAGAGAGAGAGAGAGAGAGAGAGAGCACATTGCCCTTCTTTCTTTTGTCTGCATTGCGTTTGTTCTAACCTGACGAGGATACCTGCCCCTTTTCAATTAATTTGACGGCTAAGTATTGTCAGACAGGTGGGTCAAAAATTTAAATATTAGCCAGACAGGCTCCGTCTTACCTCTTAACTATGACTCATGGAATTTCACAGAACAACATCTTGGTTTTTCAAGTTAGTGAAACCACTTTCTGTTTGGTAAAAACAAACGTAAGATGTTTTATGTGTCCTGAAATAATTTAAGTGTAAGATCAGATGTCTACATACTTATTTATTGTATAGATACAACATTTTCGGCCCAACTTAGTTCTTCGTCAGGTACAGTACCTTGATATCCGATTCGGGTTGAAACACCTCATGTTTTGCTCATTTTGCACACTGCATCTCAGCATCCTTTTGTTCATACAAAATACGTAGATATAGAAACGATAAAGACGGCATATAAAATGACTGCGATGGTATAATATGTAAAATAAACTGACCAAAGGAAATGGTGCAAATGACTCATATGCCACTTAGAATACAGCCCTGTAATAATAGATGAATACAAAAAAAAAAAAAAATGGACAGGAGACAGTAACCACGATAAAACAAAAATGTGCGCGCATTTTTATTGGTATGCTGGCAGGAGGAAGCACCCACCAATCGGCTGCTATGTAAAAATCCTGCCTTAGCTTAGATTCTTGACTGAGTAACACACCATGTGGTTCATTGTGGCAAACGAAACTAGTTACTGATGCTGCATGGTAACTACCATATGCAGCCAAATACCTGTTAGAGCAGTCTGGTAGTTGAGTTAAAGGAATGAAACTGAAGGTGAGTCCAGGTTGTACATCTAAGGGTAGATTGAGTTTTATTTGGTTAATCATATGATGCCACCTATAGAGGGCGACTAGTAACCTTAACTCTAATAATGGAGTAAGTAGCCTAGTTCCGGGCCCCTATGCTCCTTATGAGACAGAAGAGATGAAAATAAGATTGTTTTCCATTAATTCCAGTTTATCTTTAGTTTTCAAATTGAACATTATTTCTTACTTAGGTTACTTAAGGTCATTGAGTAGGGGTACTTTTAGTTTGCAAAAAAAAAAAAAATAATAATAATAATGTCATATGTGAACAAATGACATATTACATTTCATTAAGTACGGGTAACTCTTGTTTTCAGTGAGCATATTGTTAACAGTTATTCCTTTATCAAAAGCTATCTCTGTACTGATTTCTAGGCCTAACCTAATGGTGTCCTTAGACAGGGGATAAAGAATCTGTGCTGCTGCTGCTGATGATGATTACATTGAAGATGATGAGACTGATGATGATGATGGTGATGATCACGTCTCCTGCACAGGTGCAATCTCCCAGTGATCAAGGAACACCTGAGCAACGTGGTTGCGCGGCGCAATGACCCTGCCACTCTGGAACTGCTGGCTCAGGCAGCTCCAGAATCCGATGGTTCCGGGACGGGGAGGAAGTGGTCATTTCGCCATCACAGGATCAGCGCCTTCACACCGGGTGCTTCTGCCCTCAGGGTCACTGTTCTTCCCGCGGGTCACGTGGCCACCAGGAGGGACAGTGACGCAGGAACATACTGGTGTGTGGCCTCAAACAGCTATGTTCATCGTCTGCAAAATGCCACACTCACCAGCCACACTGGCCCTATGACTTCCAGCAGCAGGCTGACTCCTCTATAGAAATGCTGGTAGGGGAATCCATCACCTTGCCCTGCCGGCCTCCCCAAGGGCACTCCACCACCTGAGGTTACCTGGCTCAGGGATGCACACCAGGTCACCAACTCCAGCCGCATCAGTGTCAACCAGGATGGTGACCTGATAATCGCCCGGGCCGTCCAGCAGGACTCAGCCCAGTACATATGTCGTGCCTGCAACGCTGCTGGCACCCGTCAGGCACCACCATCTCACCTCATCGTCATGAGAGTAAGTTAACACCGTCACTACGAAGATATTCTATTTTGTTCTGTTCTTGTTGTCTCCAGGCTTATTTTATTTAGCCTTGAGGGAGGATTTTCGAACTGGTGGGGTTAAGGAATAGCCTTCATTAACCCCATCGATACAAGAGGTATTTCTTAAGTTTCGTAAAATCGTCTTGTGGTTGCAAGTACAAATTATGGTAAAAAATAACATCATGGGTTGATGGTTGGTCGTGTTTATTATTGACCCTGAATTATATTACCCCGGGTCAGCAGACTTTCATCATCATCATCATCATCATCTCTCTCTCTCTCTCTCTCTCTCTCTCTCTCTCTCCTTTAAACAATCTTTTGGTATTTTATAAAAAAATATCCTTTGCCTTATATGGTTAGTAGTAGTAGTAGCAGTAGCAGTAGTAGTAGTTGTTGTTGTTGCAGTAGCAGTAGTAGTAGTAGTTGTAGTAGTAGTAGTAGTAGTAGCAATCCAGGCTCATTTGAAGGTGATCCCAGAGGCCTGCAGGCTCGTTGACCTTTTGCAGTCCACCACCCTCCTTTGAGGGGAGAGTGAAGGAATTCAGGAATGTTTGTATAACCAGACAGCAGAGCTGCTCAGTTATATCAGTGCCACATGAAGGCTCTTCAGTATCATGAGATTAATATAAGTTTCATGTCAACAAAGTTAGAATATCTCTGTGTTAAATTCAGAAATGGATCATCCGGTTGTTGTTGTGGCTCCAGGCTCATCTGTACATGAACCTGGTGAACTGCAGGCTGGAGAAGTCCCTTTGCAGTCCAGTCTAATATAATCAGATAATAGAAAGTCCTTCACTTTGCAAGAAAAGGGCCTCCCTGGGGTATGCTTAGTTACTGATTTACCATATAATTTTAAGTTGCATTATCATTAGGTCGAGATGATAGTATAATAATTTTGATATACTGATGTTCTATCAACAAGGGTTTAATTCTCCCAGCACCACCTTGGTTTGAGGAGGAGCCATCCAACATGTCAGTAGCGTCAGGTGTTGGTGTGGAGTTGGGTTGCCGGGCGAGGGGCTCTGCCTGACAGTCACCTGGAGGCGAGTGGATGGAGGGATGCCACTGGGAAGAGCCACTAAGTTGAGGACCAACGATTAATTCTGCAGGAAGTGACAGTGGCAGACTCAGGTGTTTATGTGTGTGAGGCCGAGAGTGAGGCAGGTACAGCCACTGTGTGGGGCTACACTCACTGTGCTAGATGCTCCAGAGCTGACCCAGCGGCCTCAGCACCTGCAGGTGATCCAGTGCAATGAGGCACGACTGTGATGTCATGTGGAAGGCGAGCCTGAACCCCTCGTGCTCTGGCGCCTCCTTCTGTGGACAAGACAGCTGTTCTGTCCCCTGGTCACAGCAGCAGCCATGCCTCAGTGTCTGATGATGGCAGTACTCTCCCCTGTTGCACCAGCCAGGCACACAGGACACCGGGGTGTGCTTACTATTGCTGGGGCATTAACAGTGTGGTGGAGGGGTGAGTGGGGGTGGGCAGAAGTAGTAGTGGCAACAGCTCTTTCCTCCAGTAATTGGTGTGGGACCCAAGGACCTCACAGTGGCCCCTGGAGGAGTGGCCAGGTTCTCATGTGAGGTGGTGAGTGAGGCAGCGATAGCACATGTCACCTGGTGGTACCAGCCAGCCGCACATCTGCCATCCCGTTTGCTGAGTCAGCACCCTCACCAGCCTCGGTTCTGTACTGCCAGAGAATGGTGCCCTCATCATCAAAGACGTGCAGCTTGACGATGCTGGCATATACAGCTGTCATGTAACGGCAACAACAGGCAGCATACAGCAGCAGGCTGTGCTTAATGTGGTGGAAGAACACAGAGCCAGAGGAGTCACCACTACCGCCACCACCACCCAGCAAGCCCCGTGTACTGGACTGGAACCAAACCTCAGTGCAGCTAAGCTGGATGCCCAACTCCCAGGGCAGCAAGGCTGGTCACCAATGGTATGCTGTGGAGTACTGGTGCCAGGGATGGACCGAGTGGTGGGTGAGCTGATGCTGTCATCACGCAAGAATCATGTGTTGTCAGCCACCTGTCACCAGGCCACACCTACACTTTCCTGGTGCGTGCTGTCAACAGTCAGGGGGACGTCGTTCCTCAGCCCTTGGTCTGACCCTGTCACCACCAGGGCCCCTCCACACCCCACCCTTACTGCAGACCAGGTACCCTGCTTATAAACTGTCCTAGGCTTAACTTATAAGGGTGGTTGTTTAAATTCTACTGTTTTACCCACTCATAAAGCCTCCAAATACTTCAAAATTTAAAATGAATATTACTGTGACAATATTAGGAAAAATTAATGTGTAATTATATTTAAAGAAATATTATGGAGATTTGTTTATGGACAAAATTGGTTAGGATCCTTTAAAAATGCAGGATGGTTTGCAAATTACGTTCTCCAATCTTGTGTTTGGTCGAAACTGCTCAGTGTCCTTTTAGACAAAGGAAAAACTATGACAAACTAATAAGCTTAGGAGTCAGTAAACATAAAAAAACAAATATTGCAAAGCATGAAAAAGGTTATGGAACTAAGGAAATGATGCTCTGTAGATAATGGTGGCGCTGGCTGAGACATCACAGCAGCACATGAGAATTAAGTTACGTATTATATGGACCACACTGTACTTAAAAAGGTCCTTCCTAACCATTTACTACGGTAAACTTATCTCCCTAACAGTTGACAACAATTATTGTTAGCATGGACTGTTGTCTGTTTTTCGTATTTTGTCAGGCTTAGTAATAATATGCACTACTTCAGGTGCGTGGGGATCATGCGTCGCCAAGTGCGTCCCCTGGTAATTCTAAACAAGGCCACAGCCACAGCAGAAGACAGTGTTAAGCCAAACTGGATCTTCCTGGAGCCAATGGAGGACATGGTTGAGGGAGTGCTGGTGCATTGGATGGCGGAGGGCGGCAGTGTGGAGGTGGACTACCGTCCTGGGCACCTCATCCACCTATCACCTCCACAACCTGCACCCCAACACACCCTACACCTTCTTCATCACACCCTTCTGGCACACAGCGTCGAGGGCACGCCGTCCAACTCATACCACCTCACCACGCCCGAGGGCGGTAAGTTTAAGGCCAATACTCTTGATGGCATAGGAGTGCCTAATAGTACCTCCTCCTTAGCAATTAATTTTGCATATTACATACATACCACGCCTGAAATCGATAAATTTTATGGCTGTATTCTTTGCTGGCGGGGGAGGTTTTATAACGCTTCTTTCTTAGCTACTTATTTTACATACTGCACTTTTTTATCCTCCTGTGCATTACTAAGGTACCGTATATAGTGTCAAGAGTAAAATCATGTAAATTAAATAAAGGAGAATATCTGGGTGTAATATGCATGTTAAGTTGCTAAGAAAAAAGTGCCAGCAGTTATGAAGCTTCCAGTGCCAAGTGTAATCTAATATGACCTAGGTTTCTTTCAGATCCGGGATTGCGGGAAAGACAAACTTTTTCACTACGATTATTTTATTTCTTTTTTGTTAGCTCACTCGATGTAGTGCGGCTCTCGGGTGTCTGCCCTTTCCTCCATCCTTTTTTCCTTCCATCCTCTTCTGTCTTTCCTTCATTCTTTCCTCCTCCTCCTGCCTGTGGGTGACTCTATACTGAGTGACAAGCCAAGTGGTTTCCTGTACACCAGGGAATATTTACTACGTTGGGTGGTAAGTGGTAACCATATAACCAAATTTTGGCGCCTGGTGGTTTAGTGGGTAATTACGGCACTTCAATCGGATTGAGCCGGTGAAGGTTTATATCCAAGGGATGTTTGGGGTTTATTGCTCACGTAATGCCACTCAGAGATGAGTGAGGCTGGTCACTCTCATCTTAAATGTTAGGACCACTTTGCCTAGCCCCGGGCTCCTACGCTCCTTATGGGGCAACGTAGGATTGGATGATGAATGAATGATGTTAGCATAAGCACACTTCCTGTCTTCTTGCTTCTGGATTATCTCTTACTCAGTCCTTAGGTAAGAATAATTCACGACGATGGTGATGGCTACCTTTTGACGACGACTTCGGTTTAGGAGAGACTGACTGAATTAGGAGAGCAGGTGTAGCTCTCTACTGACCCTTTCCTTTAGACGTATGAGCAGGATGACTAAAATATTCTGGAGGTAGTTGGAATACAAACCAAATAAGACATCTTTGGTAGTACTTGGTATGTCAAAGACATGTGGCCTGTTTTTAAGTATTGTATGATAATGTTGTTTAGCATTGTTGTTTAAGTCTAACTGTATAAGAAACCGTGTTGTAGTTTCAGTAATGACAAGGTATTATAGCTACTGTACTGTATTATGTTTTACAGCTTAGGTCAAGTATCGCAAAGTTGGTGTATGTGTTGGATGCCAGTGGTCTTAAAGTAATCGTGTGTCCCTGGTTCTGTCACATATGTACAGAAACAGTCAGTCTGATAGGTAAAAGACAAGCACAAGTTAGCACTAAGGTAGATAGATCGATAAACATGTACACAAGTATATAAACCAACTGACTGGAGAAGATAGGTAATGAAACTGATAGGGACAGATGGAAAATATAGATAGCACTTAGAGTTATATTAGACAAACTGATAAGAATAGAGACTAAAAAAAGCTGATAGGTATAGATAGATAAACTGACAGGAAAGAGATAGGTTGGACATGAGTTATATTGTTACATCCTAATCTTAATCTTGAAGCTTTCCACTCCCTGTCTTTCCAGTGCCACTGACTGCGCCAGAGTAATGTGCGAGTAACGAGGCAAGAGGAGGGTTCAGTGCTGATCGAGTGGTCGGGCGTTAGTACTGAGGAGGCGCAGGGAGGTGATAGGGTACATAGAGGTCACACTCATGCCACAACTTGGTAGTCATGTTACTGAGACAGTTGGTACACCCTACCTGGAAACTCGTGATTTACTGCCTGGACACATATATACCTTGCGTGTGGCGGCGCTGACAGGTGCTGGAGCGGGACACTTTCCAGCGCCCCTGGGTAGTGGTGGAAGGGCAAGAGGTTGGGCAGAGAGGCGGTGGCGGCAGGGGAGGTGCTGTATGCCCCGCCACAGTCAGTATGGTTGGCCGTACCTACTGATTTCCACTAGTGCTGTCACTGGCGCTTGGTACAGTGTGGTACCTTGTGGAGGGTACGGCACAAAGGCACCACCAGCCAGCCCTCCTCATGCACCCCCACTGTACCAGGACCCCTTCCATCAATATGTACAGTGACCACAAGGTATGGAGGCCGTCTGACAGTGACAAGGATTCCAGTTTATCCTCCTCACGACTCCTCAAGCCGGATCAGATGGTTTAACGAGTATGCAGAGGCCGAGGGTGCTGCTGCCCAACCACACTACTGAACCGTATGCCACCATGGCTCTACTGGCACCATCACCACCACACACGTCCTGCTGCCACCCAAATGATCAGTCTGCAGAGGTGCAGGTCAACTGGGCTGCCATCCTGCCTCCTCCACCAGCCTCTCCACCGCCAGATGTTGACTTGGGGGAGCCAAGGCAGCAAGGGGTGGCGCCCAGGACGTGCTCCAGGGCCTCCCAGTATGATAATATGGGCGGGGCGGACCACTACGGTAGGCCCTGTGATGCCGCCTCGGAGCACACGTATGAGCCGTATGCACAGGTCGTCCCCTCCAACAGATTCCTCACGTTCAGTAGCCTGCAGCGGTGTGGTGATTAAGAGCATATTGAGTGCCACCTCGGTCATCCTTGCCAGCCACCACGCAGCAACACGCACTAGCAGCTGTACCAGTGATAAAACGACAACGTAATAATTGGTGTAAAGGAAGAATTATATGCACAGACTGACACTGACGTAAATATACAAGTTTTGGCTAAACCTGTACATTCAAAACACTGACAACAGTGCCTTATATTTACAGAATATCTACAGTATATCTACCCATTGATACTGGTGTGTGTACAACAGTTCAATGTAGATATTCATATCTGCAGTAAAGAGGGTCAAGTTCTGGCGGAGGATTTTGTATTTTCACAGATATACAGACACACATACACAGGCACAGTGCAATTCTTACATTTAAATATCGGTACTGTGAAATCAATACTTATCCGCTGTGCTTAATATAACGTCGCCGAATGTGATAATAATTTTGATGCGGGCTGTAACAGTCGTGTGTGTATATATATATATATATATATATATATATATATATATATATATATATATATACATATATATATATATATATATATATATATATATATATATATATATATATATATATATATATATATATATAAATGCCTTGTACAGCTGTCTGTCTTATTAACAGAGTGATCTATTGTGTACTGTATAGGGAGCATTCGAGTACGCATCACTATACGTATAGTGATGAGACGAGTTTAATGTACATATCAAACAGTGAACTCTGCATTTCTTACTCTTTACCAGTGAATAGTAAAGTGATATGTGCTCATGTTGTGTGTTTATGTTTAGCAGGTGCTAAAAGACTTTTTAATAAGTGAACGAAGGATGTTTGTTACTCTTCTTCTTATACTCTGTTATAATAATGACTGAGTGAGACTTTAATAATGTAGTTTATCTCCTCAGTCATAACATAGTGATATTCCCATCCTCACCCTATGGTAATTCTCCCAGCCATCGTTAGTAGTGCCCATCCACGCCACATAGTAAAGTTACTACTTACATTATAATGATATTCTCCCTCACACCCTTGTGATATTCTCAGATACTCCCTGCAGTAGTACTCTTCTACACCTTAGTAATATTCACAAACACATTTTAGCATTATTCCCAGTCACACACTAAATATTACCCCACTTTCGCCTTCAGTAATTCTCTTAGCCGCACCCGATAATTTATCCCCAGCAACCCTAGCAACAGTTAATCCATATCACTGTACTACTCTTTTCAGCCACATCATTGCGGCAATATGCCTCATCCTAGTGACAACACCCCATCCACACCTTAGTGATAGTGCAGTTCCTCATGATAGGACTCACAGCCGTATTCTCGTTGGCATGGAAGACTTAGTAGCATCTCATTCTCAGTGTTTCCTTTAGCACATTACATGATAAAATTCGGTTGCATGTTAGTTTCGTCTTTTTAATGGTGAGTTGGTATCTGCTATATACTGAGAGAAGTGTGTAATATGGGCAATAAATGGCCGAGGAAAGAGTGGTTACAAGTTCTTCAAAGCCACTCAGAATACGGGCTTGCACTGTCTCCTTTACCGTGCTTTACCCCTCATCCTTGAGCCTACACTACCCTCTGCCCTTTTTCCTCCCCCACCGTGCCCGTTAGTCTCCTCCCTTTCACTTTTACTACCATCATTCTGTTCCGTCACCCTATATTCAACCCCGACTCCCTTTCTCTGCCTTTCAGTCTCCTCCCCTTCACTGTACACTTTTTCCTACCCTCTTTTCTCTTGCATTATATCTTATTAACTTTCACTCAATATAGCCCCATCGTCCTTCAATGCCCCCCACCATACCTTGCACTAACCCAGTACTTCCATCCCTCGCCCAGCCTTTTCCTCTCCCTCCTTTTACACATCCTCCAAAACTTCCGCCATCTCTACCTTCTCCTCCCTTATCCAGTAATACTCCTCTCTCTTCCCTTACCCCATCTTCCCCTCTCCTGTCCGCCATTCTCTCTCCTCTCCCTCCTTCATCCTTCCCTCCCTCACTCTGCATCCCTTCACTCCTTCACCCTCTTCTCCCCTCCTTTCATCATCCTATTCTCCCTCATTTTATATAACTCCTCCCACTTCTCCTCCCCCAATACTATGGTGCCAAAAACTCCCGTCCCCCCCTCCTCCGATGCTGTATTTGTTACTAGTCATTTCTACGAATTTTATATACG
Organism: Coenobita brevimanus; assembly: GCF_032717465.1. Lineage (NCBI taxonomy): Eukaryota > Metazoa > Arthropoda > Malacostraca > Decapoda > Coenobitidae > Coenobita > Coenobita brevimanus. Next base: position 5,878,246 of record NC_136966.1, read on the forward strand.
ACTTTATATTTGTAATAAAATATGATCAAGAAGTCAGGATGTTTCTTCTTCCTGTATCCTATTATTATTATTACCATGAATTGCTGGACTGTATGAATCTGTTTTCTTAGGAACAAACCCGTGAACTCTGGAATCAAATATTATTTAATAAATAAACAACAGAAAAAAAAATAAATGACACAGTTCTAGCCTTTTGACTACCAAAATCAAGAGACCTTGGTGAAATCGCCACTCTTTCTCACGTGTGTGTGTGTGTGCATATATATATATATATGTGTGTGTGTGTGTGTGTGTGTGTGTGTGTAAAGCAGGAGTGCAGACCTCTCTTCTATTTCACAGCCTTCCATAACATTTTCAAGACTACAAGAGAAACTGAGGTAAGGTCGGCACCTATCACGTCAGTGACCCGCCTCGCCATCACTCTTCTCAGCCGCTTCATATCTTCACAACTTTATCCCACCATCTTGCTCTTGGATTTCGTCTCTCATCAACTTCATTTCTACTTCCCATGCGTTCCGTTTATCCTAATCACATTCATTCCCAGGCAGCACAGCATCACCTGTATCCGGAAAAGCAGTTATTTCCTACTCTTCTTTCTCACTTCTACTCTTGCTCTCCTGTCTTTTTTCTTCTTCGCTTCCTTAGTTATTGTTCTTATTCACACAGAGTAACCAAGGAGACAACGCACATCCGGTTTTCAAACCTAACATTTATATGAGTTTCCCACTAACATTTTTTATCTCCTCTTTCCACAATGCATGACTGCTGTCTTTTAATTTTCTTTTATCGACATAATTTTACTGCATTCAAACTCTTATTCTTTACTAAGTATCCGTCCATCATTTTTCTCAAGGAAAAATTTTGATTCATAAACCCTTGAATTTTTCTGTATGTTCCCTGTTCGCTACAACCTCCCCCCATCCACTCTCACCCCATCGGTCACACTTGTGATACTCATTTTTTAGAACACTGATCAGACTAATACAGCACTTTTCGTGCATCCACACTTCCTTCTTCCATCCTTCCAAGCTGGTCAGCTCTGGAACTGCCCCTTTCACTCTCTTTACTACAGCCTATGACCACCAGTCTCTTAAACGCAGCCAGTCTTAGTATCTAAGCATTTCAAAATAACCAGGTGTGTTTGTGAACTTCCTTTGTTTAATTTCGATTGGGAGGAACAAGTTTTGCAGGCATTCAGCTTTTACCTTTTCCTGTATTTGCAAAAAAGATGTTTAAGCACCGGATCAGTGGATAGTGATGTTTTCTGAGCTTGGCAAGAAACTAAAAGCGTGTTTGTAAATACTCCACAGTGAACGTTTTTGCCATCACAGTAAATAGAGGAAAATGAATCAGTTTGTTAATATGCCAGCCAGGTGCCTGGAAGGACTCACCAGCACTGATACATAACCCCACCCGGGCCAGCCTGTTTCCTAACAAAGTTTCTTTGGTCCTGATTTTACTTATTACATCTTAGAATTCCGCTGTACAGTATCTGTCTATCTATGTATCTATGTATGTATGTATGTATCTATCTATATCGTTCTAATATTCACTTACTTTGAATTTATTATATAAATGAGGATAGTGACGTATAACATACGGAAGATGCGGCAAAGAAATTTGTGTTAGGCAATCTCCAAAGCGACTACGATTAAAAGAGGAGCAGATGGGAACACCACCTACCAACTCTTAGGTTTTAATTAATGCTAAAGTAATGACTGATGGCATCATATGATACTATATTCAATGCAATGCATTGACCATGAAAAGATATTTGAGTACTGACATTTCTGCATTTGAAATTTCTGCCTTAATAAGAACTGCCTAAATTATTGACTTGAGTAAGGTGACATGTCGGATTTTTCGACTATATAATAACCATCACCACTATTATCATCATCAAATTAATAATAATGATAATGGGGGCGCTCACCATTCATTCACTAGATCTAGTGCTGCTTTGGGTGCCTGCCCATTCCCCTCTTCCTTCCTTCCTCTTCTGTGTTTCTTTCCTTCATTCTTTCCTCATCCTTCTGTACACTCTCGCTTCTGACTTTCTTTCCTTCACTCTCTCCTTTTCCTTCTGCCTATGGGTGACTCTACACTGAGTGACAAGCCAAATACAGGAAACCATTTACTATGTTGGGTGATAACCATATAACCAACTTATGGCGCCTGGTAGTTTAGTGGGTATTTAGGGAGCTTCAGTCGGACTAAGCCTGTGTAGGTTTATATCCAAGGGATGGTTGGGGTTTATTGCTCACGGAATGCCACTCAGCGATGAGTGAGGTTGATTACTCTCATCTTAAATATCATGAACAACTTGCCAAGTCCGGGGTTTCTACGCTACTCATGGGGCAACGGATTGGATGATGGATGTATGGCTAATAATAATAATAATAATAATAATAATAATAATAATCTATCTATATACCTAGGCTGCTTCCCCCAAGGAAAGGGAGGTAGCCGAGACAGGACGACACCCTCCCCATTTACTCATCCATTCAAACACATTCATTCGCATAATAATAATAATAATAATAATAATAATAATAATAATAATAATAATGATATCAATCATCATCACCATTATCATTGTCATCACACTCATCACCACCATTTTGTATTATTTATGAAAGATAAACACAAAGGCATGAGAAAATATCAACAGCACCCAGTAATATAAGTTACACAACCTTAGTTAACACTGTTTCTAACGCTAAGACAATGAAAGGCCAATCCTAATCTAAATAAAATCGCATGCCAACAACAAGAACAAAATACTCAACATTTCTATCGTCTTCAGAGGGATAATGAAGAACACATCAAAACATAAGTCGTCATATACCCTCAGTAGACTGGAAAAGAATTTAAGACTGAGGAACGTCTACGATATTGTTCCTCAGTATCACCAGCGTCAGTATGAAAGCACTTCCATATTAGCACTGCAGTTGTATATATCAACACAGGAGCGGGATCAACGTAAATAGTAGAGAATGTGTCAATTGCGTGACCCCCTACACTAACACACAAGCACACGTATCTCACATGCACACACACACCTGTCCTTCCACAACACACACACACACACACACATACACACACACACACACACACACACACACACACACACACACACACACACACACACACACACACACACACACACACACTCCCATACTCTTCCCTCCTCCCACACGCACACATAATAATCTCTTCCCACACCCACACATACATCCTCCCTCTCCTTCACCCACGTATACAGTCTCCTCTTCCCACACCCACAAATACACTCTCCTCTTTCTTCACCCACACGTACACTCTCCCCATCCCACACCCAAACATACACTCTCCTCTCCAATACTCACACATACATTCCCCCCTCCTACACACATAAATAGACTCTGCCCATCCCACACCCAAACATAAATTCTCCTCTCCAGTACCCACTCATATATTTTCCCCTACCACACACTTACGTACACTCTCCCTATCACATACCCACAAGTACACAGTCCATTGCCCATACCCACACATTCATTCTACATTCCACCACATCCACACTACAGTACGCTCTCCTCTTCACACACTGAGGCACACACTCTGGCCCTTCCACACCCACATACACACTCTCCTCTCCAACGCCGACACAAACTGTACACCCCCCCCCTCCTTCCCACGCCTCCACACATTCTTCCTCACACATTCTTCCCTCACACACTCTACACAGTCTTACAACGGTGGTCAGTGTGCATGTGGCTGGTTATGTATAAAAACCCAGCACTGCTACTTTGGCTCTGAGTGAAGGACGGTGCACCAGTGTTTATGGGCAAGTTTTTACGCTGGACAATAGGCTATCTCGAAAATATGATACGGTAAGCATTTTCTGAACTTTATACCTGCACATTTTACTGCACCATATGTTTCATATTCCTATACATCATTACCCTGAATGATGCACTTTTTTTTTTTTTTTCATAGTGAGATAAAATTTTTAGATACATGATGATATCAGGGAGCGGCCTTTTTCGTCCGCTTCTCACTGTGGATTGCCAGACGAGAGGTACTGCACTTCTGTATACTTTAGCGGCCTTAGCGAAGGAATATCACATCACACCACACTCCACGCAATCACCCTCCCGCATAGCACCACTCATTGCCACGGGCATCAACCGAAAGGTTTTGAAACTCCCGTATCTAATACTTTTGCACTAGTTCCATTAGAATAGTTTCTTTCATAAATGAATGCGCATACTAATAACATCAGTGAGTTAGTGAATCTTATGTTTATTATGTGTCCACCTCTGGGCATAGATTTAATAGTCTTGTGGGCTATCGGTAAAGACCGTTTCAGTAAAATTCAGTACACCATAATATTTGTTGTCCTAGACTGGGATCGAACTCGCGCTCTTTCGGTCAGCAGACCACCTCACTAAACACTTGACTACCCCTTCGCGTAATGGAAACTATATTAGAAAAAATATGCTCTTGAGAAAATATGTGCACATAAGCTAATATATTAACAATTTAAACTGTCATAATAGAATATTTATGACAACACTCAAACGTTTATATCAGGTGGTCCGTATATTATAGTACACAGTCCACTTCTAGTGTGTTGCAGGGACGTCTCGGTCGGCGTTCCCAGTGTCAACCCTGCATCATTATTTGCATATCATAGCCCTCTCCGTGCTCTGTAGGGTCTAATTTTGTTGATCTACTGATTACATACTAAACTAGAATTTTCACGAAGCATCCAAAATGTTTACTTGTTTTCCTCACATCAGCAGACTGAGCCGTCCTAAAAACACACGTGACATCATACAGAAATTGATGGACCTCCCTTATGTGGTCCTTTCTTGAACAGTGGATAGGTGAATGTATAATTTATCCGGCCGCTGTGTTGGTAGAACCGTGTGAAGGCTCCTACATCGGTCCGGTGTGTGTGGTGGTATTAATTCCAGGTGGAGCAGGAGGTGGTGTAGTGATAAGTGGTAGGCTGGTCACCTGATGAGCCTCACGGCCGCACACACAATGCCGCGCTGCGGCTCTTATCACGCACCGTGCGTCGCGCCGACACACTGATGTGCAGAATTACTTATTCAGTAGGAGCAAGAGTGAAGCATTAATCACTGCACTCCAACAATTTATTTTATGTTCTTTTGTTGCTACCTCTTGCCCAATAAAAGTCTGTCTTATAGCTGAAGAAAATTGCTTGATGGTGGCAAGAATATTATCTTAAAATACGTCATCGGGCATAAGAAGCTAAAGAGGTATACGAAATGCAGGAGCTAGGTTAGGTTGAAGCAGGATGCAATGAAGGGTACTGAGACGACTGGAGACAACTTGTCGTATTCAAAGTTACTTTGATAATTTCGTAGATCCTCTTCAATGGTGATTTAATTTACAGTTACATCTTGCTCTCCTTTTGAATGCCACTGATACAATCTATGTTGATATTTAGAAGTATATGAATTGCATGAGAGAGTTTTAAAAGTAGTGGGTAATATAAATCACTCGGAAAGAGGCGCTACCAAGGCTCCTATGCCACCTAGAATACGTTTCTGTTTGTTGTCACCTAGAGGATGAGATGCCTAGATATGACGTCACGCAATAGACTGATAGGTAGACAGTTCGATGGATAGGCAAATGAAGGCAGTGTTATATATCCAAGAACGACATAAATGAAAATCTTTATAATGGGTGTTGTCATAAATGGCAGATTATCTTTATTAATCACGCATGATTCACCTATCAGTGTTAGTTGTTTATTAACTTACTTGTGATTCATTTGCCCTGGCTACTGTAATCTCTTTACCAACATCTCTCACTCTCTCTCTCTCTCTCTCTCTCTCTCTCTCTCTCTCTCTCTCTGTCCACACACACACACACACACACACACACACACACACACACACACACACACACACACTTGTCCACACACACACACACACACACACACACACACACACACACACACACACACACACACACACACACACACACACACACACACACTTGTCCACACACACACACACACACACACACACACACACACACACACACACACACACACACACACACACACACTATACAAGTGTGTGTGTGTGTGTGTGTGTGTGTGTGTGTGTGTGTGTGTGTGTGTGTGCACTTTAAATCACAAAGACCTCAAAGGAACTGTAAACTCTTTGTGGTCTTTGTGTCATTGTACCATACTCGTATGTAATTCATGTCAGTGTATCATTTTAACTTCCCTGTTTTATCTCCATATAAATCTATAGCTGAATCTGTTTATGTAATTCAAGCACTCTACCTCTGATCTGTGTACCTCTGTAGCTACCCTCCCCCTCCCTCATGACCCTCCATCAGTCTCCAATAAAGTAATAGGGGGAAGGAAGGAGGGATAGATACAAGGCACAGGCTTCCTCTGGTCTGTGTGTCTGTGTAACTCTGGAACTCTCCTTTACGAGCAGTCTCAATGTCCGTGTAACTGCCCTCCTCTGTCCTGTCTCGTCCTTCCCGCACCACCACAGTATCCCCCCTCAGGGTCCCAACAAGGCCACCTTGCTATCTCCACACACTATTATTCATAGTCCCGCCAACCATGACGTGGCTTCCTATCTGTTAAATCAAATGCAGGCAAAGGACGACTTCATTAACAGTGTGAGTATACGCCAGTGGTCGGAGGAGGAGATGTATAATGATGATGATGATAAGGAGAAGGAGATGTATAATGATGGTGGTGATGATGATGATGATGATGATGATGGTGATGATGATGATGATGATGATGATGAGGAGGAGGAGGAGGAGGAGGAGGAGATGTATAATTATGATGATGATGATGATGATGATGATGATGATGATGAGATAAATAATGATGATGATGAGGAGGGGGAAGAGAAGGAGATAAATGATGATGATGATGACGATGATGATGATGACGAGGAGGAGGACGGCGACGGCGACAACGACGACGACGACTACGAAGGTGGTGATGATGCATGCCTGTAGACTGCAGGAGGGTCATTAAGACCAATAAACAACTTTATACTAAACCAGTCTTCCCATAGAATATGCAGAAATTGAATTTACAACCAGTCTCTCTCTCTCTCTCTCTCTCTCGTCGTCAAGCAGTGTAGACGTCACAGTCCCAACACTCAAATGCTATTCTGTATTTCCCAGCGTAGAGAGCTACGTAATTAACGTGGCCAGTGGCAGAAGGCTTCCTCAAGCTGAATGAAATAGTTTGATGGTATAGAGTAAAATCAAAGACATCATCGTTGTAAGATTGGTGTGAAGTTAACCAGAGCCGGACACTTGTCTTGCCATCTCCAGACGATATTATTCAATTCGGGAAGGATCTGTAGTAACAAAGAGGTTATTAAAGCTAAATATCTTTCTCTGCAGTCATAAAGGTAGGCTCACTCAAGCCGAATAATATAATCCGTTGATAGCGAGAATAAACTAAACAATACGTCACTGGATTCACGAAATTAACTTGTTCCCTTTGTCATGAAATTCTGCAGTAAAAGTCAGTGGCAATTAATTAAGAACAATCAAGACTCCTGAGTAATTCATTCCACAGACATCTGCACCACCGAGCTACATATGCTCTGCTCAAGTAAACAGCAGAAGGAAATAAGGGATTAGAACTTCGTTTTTCCACAATTTTCAAAGCGTGTGCAATCTAGTCGTTTTGGTATGCGGATGAGGAAGAAGGTGCAGTTAAAGATAACAATAAAGTTTACATTAACTGTCTTAGTAAATCTCTGAAGGCATCGAGGTGCTGGTATAAAGGGGGCCACAAAACACGGCCAATTTCCCACGAGACTTTTAAAAGAACATTCGGCGCGGTAACTTTTTTTTTTTTTTTTTTTTCTGGAGTTACGAGCTGAAGGAGTATTTATGATTAACACTTCTCCACCTGGCCACCCGGGGCCTGGAAATATATACAATGTAACTGTTGTTAATTGAGAGAGAGAGAGAGAGAGAGAGAGAGAGAGAGAGAGAGAGAGAGAGAGAGAGAGAGAGAGAGAGTTAAATACACAAACCACACATCCTGATGTCCTTTCCCGGTTATTCGATTTTAAAACTATTGAAAGATCTTACTTTTTAGTTATGGCAGTATATGAACATGAAAGCAAAGGAGAAAAGAGAAGGTGACAGAGCGAGCATTAGATGGGGGGGATTAAAAACTTCATTGGTTGCATTTTTCCGTTCTGTGTTCTCTTACCTGGCTTACAATTTGAACCTTTCAACCGCCTTGAAACAGGCATGAATATTTTTTTTTTTTAACGTTTTGCAAGCTTGACTTTATCTGTGCTAAGTTTTCTTTATAAACGGTCCCAAAGCGATTTTAGGGGACAAGGAGAAAAAAAGTCTTGGAGCTGCTGATTTCAGAAATACTTGGCTCAAAATCTGGCTGCAAAGGACTGAGATTAACTGCCACTTGCTGTAGCAACTAAAAAGAATTTTCGTATCAGTAGAACTATATACTGAAAGTAATTTTATTCTTGTGACCTTAAGCTATGCAGATCTGTCTATCGATATATCTATATACCTAGGCTGCTTCCCACAAAGAAAGGGGGGTAGCCGAGACAGGACGACACACTCACAATTTACTCATCCACACACACACACACATTTACTCGTATTTTAGCCCGAAGGGGAGAAGGGACAGATCCTCACCGCACCACACCGCACGAGGGTCAACTGCGCAGTGCAATCAGCGACATCCCTGCCACATCATAATGGACCAGCCCCTTACCCGCACCTGACCTGATCGGCTGATCAGACCAAATGCGGGAGAACGTCGCCTTGGGGCCATGTCACCATTTATTACCGGTCGCAATAGCGAAGCTGGTATTGTTATCAGTGTGTGTGTGTGTGTGTGTGTGTGTGTGTGTGTGTGTGTGTGTGTGTGTGTAATTCACCGGGTCGGTCAGGATCACCTGATGGCCGTGATCGTCAGTATTTTACCCTCCCGAAAGGGAGCTGAGAGCTCATATAGTCCGATCTAAGGGCAAGGCTGTGACCTTCACACACGCACACACCCGTCCCCTTGCTCAAGGGGGACAGTAACCACCCACTTCGTCAGTGAAACTTTTCGCAACCTGAGCGAGGCGCGAACTCCCATCCACCAGTTGGCAAGCGGGAACATTACCACTGCACCAGCGAGCGGTGTGTGTGTGTGTGTGTGTGTGTGTGTGTGTGTGTGTGTGTGTGTGTGTGTGTGAAATCACGATAACTTCGCAACTTCTCATGATATCACAGATTTTTACAGGTGTGTAATAGGGTCAAGGTTTGTGTGTCTGTTATCACGATAACTTTGCAACCGCTCACGATATCATCACAATGTTTTACAGGTGCGTAGTAGGGATGAAAATCTCCTACGAGTATTGTTTTCAGTTTGCCTGTCTGTCTCTGTGTCTGTGTGTCTCATAGCACGACAACTTCGCAACCGCCCAAGATACCATCATAACATTTTCAAGGTGTGTAGTAGGGATGAAAATTTCCTACGAATTCGAAACTGGTGAAAGTAGATTAAGGTCTGTGTGTCTGTTACCACGATAACTTCGCAGCGCTCAAGATATCATCACAAAATTTTACAGGTGTTTAGTAGGGATGAAGTTCTCCTTCGAGCTAGAAATTGGCAAAAGTAGGTCAAGGTCAAGTTCATACTCCGATCCTCGCTAGCTATGTATCGGCTAGCGGCTGGTGTGATTCCTTGGGGGGGGGGGGAACCTCTAGTTCATTTGCAGTTTCTCTACAATCATCCCTACCAAGCGCAGCTATTCTTCCTTGCTCTACAGATATCCCTCTCGCATCCAACACTCTCTTCACACTGTCCATTCATCCTATTTGTGTCTTCCTCTCAGCTTTACCCCTCTCACATCAGATCCAGTTAAGTTTTTCCCCAATCGCTCTTCATCCATTTTCTCCATATGCCCAAACCATCGCCACACTCTCTGCTGAACTGGATCGGTCATCTCCCGCATAACTCAATTTCTCCTTCGCACTTCATCATTTCTCACTCGATCGATACGCGTCACTCCACACATACTCCTTAGACACATCATCTCCATTACACTGAAACTCTTCCTCTCTGCTACACCCAAGTTCCATGTTTCAGCCCCATATTATGCAGTCGGTACCACTACACCCTCATACAGCCTTCTCTTTACATCCATTCTAAGCGAACGACATCTAAACATTGTTTTTCATTCCTCCCGGTACCGTTCCTAATTCATTCATTCCAAGCGTCACCTCTACATCTATTCTTCCATACAGATAAAATTACATATAATAAATGAACTGAGGTCAACTTTTTTTTCTTATATCTAAAACCTGAAATGCAATACTCGCATAGTTTGTTCTTTTATGTACTGTAGGCGTTACTGATTAACAAACACATTCCGGTACTGAAAGATATCCCTATTCACAGCAACACTTGCCCTCAGCGTAGGCAGGGTGTAAGCAGTCTGCGTAGAAGGAGGCGGTAGGTGTGGCAGTATGAGGTGCCCTTGGGGGGATGTGGCAGTGTGAAGTGTGACTGAAGTTTTATAATGTAGGGTGATGCAGTATGGAGTATTATTGCGAGGCTCAGCTGTGATTTGCAATTACGCGGGGTGCGACTGTGTGAAATGTGACTGGGAGATGTGACAATGTGCGGTATGACAGGGTACAGCTTGGCTTTGAGTGTAACTGTGAGGTGTGACAGTGCGACGTGTGACAGTGTGGAGCGTAACTGTGAACTGTAACTGTGAGATGTGACAAAGTAGGTGTGGTATTGTGGCGCGTGAATCGTGTGCGAGCTGTAATAAGTCTCCTACGGCAGAGTAACATTTTAAAGCTGTTAAATCGTAATGCAAATAACAGAAAATATTACCACAAAAGAAGATAAAAATAAATCCCATTAGAGATAAATGCCTCCTTCACCCCGAGATCTTCAAGGCCATAAAAGTGTTGAGTGAGGGTAGCCAAGGCAATGTGTCTGGTTGTATCCCCAGCCAGGCCGCATCACCAGGTTTTTCCACACATTAACCACCACAACGGATGACAGGTGTTTCAGGCATCGTTAACTCGCACCTAACCTTGTTGCTCTTTTTGTGAGGTCCCTCTGACTATCCATCTCTCTCCTCCCTCTCTCTCTTTCTCCGTCTCTCTGTACGTCTCTCCCTCTCTCCTACCATCTTCGTATTTTTCTCTCGCTCTCTTTTATCCTCTGTCTTAGCAGTCTTCCCTCTGTCATTATTTCCATTTTCGCATAACTGTTTCATTTCTTATTTTCATATATTCCTCTTGCTTATTCTTCTCTTTCCCTCTCTCCTGCCTTCTAAACTCCAGTTCCCTTATCTTCTATTTATATCTTTCCATCCTCTCTCTCTCTCTCTCTCTCTCTCTCTCTCTCTCTCTCTCTCTCTCTCTCACACACACACACACACACACACACACACATTTAAAAAGTCTTTCTTCTCATTCCCCTTCCTCTTCTGTTCCTAATTCATTACTTCTTAGCCATCTCAGGGATCCTTCCCCCACCCCTCTCTCTGCCGTTTTTATTATTATTATTATTATTATTATTATTCTGAGGCGAAGTTGACAAGTCTGTAAGTGATAAACCATTTTTTTTCCTTCAAGCGGGATTTAAATACAAAGTTCTTCAGCTTAAAATTTTGAATTGATTTACTTGTCACCTGTTGCGTCAGCTGACTATTATGCGATTTTTAATATATCAGGAGTCATATTAGAGACTTTCTCATGAAGAACAAAATTGTTCAGCTTGAAATTTTGAGTTGATCTGACACGTCAGCATCTGCATCAGCTAATGCATTGTTTCGCCGTAGGTCTATGGAGGTAGTCTCTTCTTATTTTAATACTTAGTACTCTGTATAGCCTTTCCTTCCTTACACTTAGTTTCTCCTTGCCACCTCCTCTCTAGCTTGTCGTGTGCCTCTTCTTGATAATGCCGTATGATCTGGTCTTTTCATTTTATTTATTTATTTATTTATTTTTTTTTTAGGGGTGGAGGTATTTTAAATCATTATTCCTTGCTTCGTCCATGCCGGCTGAACCCAGTTCCATTCACTTTTCATATCATTGTATTTATTCTTCTTTCAGATATTCACTTTATAATTCTTTCATATTTCGTTGTTGTGCTTGAATTCCTCTTCCTTCATGTCATATTGGTGTAATTTTTGTAATTATGCTTTGACTTTACATTTTCTCTTCCATTCCGTTTCTTTTCTCGTTCGTCCTGGTAATCATTTCAGGATACACTGTCTAATTTATACCCTGTGAATATTCTGTCTACTCTATCTGTATTTAATCCTCATTCCCAATTCCATTCACTACTTCATTTTTCTTCGTTGTTTAATATATGTGCTTCCTTTTTCACTTCCTCAGACTGTAAGCTCATAAAGATTCAGACTAATTTTAATTTCCCATGCCATGAACTTTCCCCCCCCCCAAAAAAAAAAAAAAGAAAGAAAAACACGTCCGTCTTAATAATCCTGGCTAAAAACGGATAGATATTTTCAAGAAAGAAATTAGAAAGCGAAACTTTTTTTTTTTTTTTCAGTGGATAAATTCGTAATGGCAGAATATCATACATCCCCTGATCACCACGCTGATGCATGTGTACCTAAAAACACACTTCTTTGTTGTCAAAATCCTCGAGAAAAAAGAAATAATACAAGACTAAGAAATCGTGAAATTCTTAAAAAAGAAAAAATAATAAATAAAAGTGAGTGATGAGGGCAAAACCTTAACACAGTAGGGACAGAGAAAAGGCGGGAAATAATTTATAAAAACTACAACAGCCAGGGATTAGAATTAAATGTGGCTGATAATTTACGCTTTGCTGAATGAAGCAGGCTACGACTGCCAGATGCACGGTGGAGATGAATGCCCTTGAACACACACACACACACACACACACACACACACACACACACACACACACACACACACACACACACACACACACACACGCACACACACACACACATTCAGTTAAGCTTCAGTCTGTCACAAGCAATCCCTCTCCTTGCCTTACTTAATCCTACACATTTCACACGTCACTCCCTCCTGTACCATAGCATTACTTTCACCACCACCACCATCTCCGTACCTACCTGTCTACCTACAAATACACACACACACACACACACGCACACACACACACACACACACACACACACACACACACACCTACATTTTCGAGTTCTTTCCCACTACGTAGTACAAATAGTAAGCAGAAATGAGAACGAGATGACACCACAGCCTCACCAAACTTTATTGCACAGACACTGTTTCTAGTGTTCAAGTAACATATTGTTGATAATACATGTTCCACGTACTGCTATTCCGGTACACCTTTGGCCAGGGGACCGTATTGCATGTGGCGTAGATTTCGTGTCACCTAGTATTTCTTAGCGATTTTTTGTGCATATCACATCCTAACATTCTCTTGTGTATAATTTATAGGTTATCTTTTTAATATCTATAAAATTTGCTTCGGTGATAATCAAGAGGATGCTGTGGTACTTGGGTAGAATAAGTGGCTGAAAATGAAATGATACGAACCTCAAAAAACACTGCTAATTCGACTTTGGTCCTTATTTATCCCAGTTTTTCGTACTAGAACTGAAAATAAGGACATGAACTGCAAACTGACCCTTCCTTGTCGTATTGTGGGTGAATGTTTGAATACCCTGCATGTCAATGAAGCCTCTTGTGTTGGTGACAATTTCTGTGCAACTGCCAAACATCCAAGGTTATGTTAGATTCATATGGCCAGAGGCGCTTGATTACTCGTACAACCTGATTCTGTGAGAGGACTTGTATATTGCCACCTGCTGTCATGAAAGAACGTTAGTTGATTTTTCCTAAAACTATAACAGTTGTGCCAAAGGCTTCAAACATGTCGACATGGTACAGGGTGGAATCAAAGGCTTTTCGTCTCATTAACTCTCTTCCTCTTACTGGCTCCCTTCAACCTCTGTCTCTTCGCCACACTGTTGCGTCTTTATCTCTTTTCTATCGCTGCTTCAATGGTCACTGCTCCTCAGAACTCTCTGCGTGGATCCCTCTACCAGTACGGCGAGCACGTAGCACCCGTCTAGCAACAAACTCTCAACCCTTTTCTGTCCACCTCTCTAATGCAAATGTTAACCGCTACTCCCAGTCCTTCATGTATGCAACAGGTCAACTCTGGAACTGTCTTCCTTTGTCTGTTTTTCCTACCGCCTACGATCTCCAGTCTTTCCAACACAGTGTGTCCAGGCATCTCGAAATGAATGCATCATGAATTTGGCTCTATTATTCTGTATTTGTTTTTCTTCTTGGAGGGAGCTATTTGCATGCCCTTGGCCTTTGGTTTCCTCTTTCTTGCATTAAAAAAAAAAAATGCATTTATGTCATAGGAGACCATCCTGCGTCTTTACTCGTATAAGCATTTGACAAGATACAGACACACTGGTCATATTTTGGTTTCAAACCCTGGCGTCTTAACGGTGGCGTTCTTTGACCAAAGAATTCTGCCACTGTTTACTGCGGAAGAAAATTACTATACAGTCATCACAGGAGGATTCCGGGTGGTTATATGGTTGTGATATTATACAGTTAAAGAAAACCAGTGATTGGCATGAAGGTGTGATAATGTCAAGCAGTTGATAAAAAAAAATTACTTCAGCAAACAGGAAATTATAAGTGAAGTAAATATTATACACTTGACCAAAAATGAGTAAGCAGTGCAAAATTTAGATCCGGTATCGCAATAAGAAATGAAAGAAATGCATTCGGGAGCCGAATGCTAGTCGGCCGCCTGAATATGATGTCGGCCAAGTTACAAGCTACTTCCAAACCAAATGTGAAGAAAATTCGCAAAACTCTACAGAATCAGTCACCTCGTTTCACAAAAGGCCAGTCAATGTTAAAACTAGTTGACCTTTAGCAGCCATTTTGGTGACTTTGACCTTGACCCAGAGTGCCCATTTTTTAATTCGTCCAAGATTTTGGCCATATCATGCTACCCTGAAGGTTTCATGTTGATAGCTCAAGCTGTTCATGAGATATAATGGTAACACACACACACACACACACACACACACACACACACACACACACACACACACACACACACACACACGGGCAAAAACATTATCGCTCAGCCTTGCTAAAGGCGGGCGATAAAAATCTCTCTCTCTCTCTCTCTCTCTCTCTAAAATATACTGTATATATATATATATATATATATATATATATATATATATATAGATATATATATATATATATATATATATATGGATAGATAGACAGATAGATAGGTAGACATACATCCATCTGTCTATTTATCTAAATGTATAATATCAACAACATCAACAGCCACCAACCAAATTTTCTATCTATATTTTGGTATCTTTTTTGTGCCACCGCATACGAGGAACGAAGTCTGTTGATTAAGAGGAGCATTTATATGTCATGTAAACTGCTTTGCCCGTGACGACGAAGGACTTTTGATCCATTTGAGACGACTGGCTCAGAGATACTGTAGATAGATAGATAGATAAATAAATAGATAGATACAGGAGAGAGAGAGAGAGAGAGAGAGAGAGAGAGAGAGAGAGAGAGAGAGAGAGAGAGAGAGAGAGATTCATTGATTGACTGATTGGATAATTGATTTGTGTGCTGCATAAAATTCCAAACACAAACAAATGATTCAGCTACCCCAGTGAATTTTTTTTTTTTTATGTGTCCGACTCTGGGCATAGGCTTCACAGCCTGCTCTCAAGGCCCAGCAGTCCTCCTACATACCATACACCTCTACATGTCACCACTTCGGCGCTAACACCCACCGTCCATATTGAATACATGCTAGGGCTGTCTCATACAGGACTGGTGTATTGGTATTAGCGGGGGTATTTTTACGACATGTCGGCGGGTCTTCTGGTAGATCAGTAAAGCCTGATTTAATGAAATTCAAATCCTTAAACTGTTCCCTGCCCCAGCCGGGATTCGAACCTGGTTCCGTTAGGACTGCAGGCCCCCTCTCTACCGATTGAGCCACCGCCTCCCCCCAAGAAATGAAAGAAATGCATGTAATCAGTCTGTCCAAATATTTGCACCAGCACAAGATACAGCAAACTTCCAAGGGCTAGAAGAGGAGCTGACAATATAGTGGTGGGATAAGCAGCATTTTCGATTCTCAAACCGGTCAGACTGCTGGACAGAGATTGCTTCTCCCCTAGTTCCTGTTCGTCCCGTAGTACAACTGGGGACCTGGATGTCAATTTGATTGTTGTGTGATGTGCTATTGAGAGAAATTGGACCTTAGCACAAAGTATATGATTTGCTTCAGTGACCTTTCGTGCAGTCAATAGGCATTATTCCTAAGCCTTATTGTTCTCTAGTTAGTAATACTTCGGGAATTGTCTCTACCAGTCTTTCTCTCTCTCTCTCTCTCTCTCTCTCTCTCTCTCTCTTGATCAGTCGATCGATCAATCTGTCTGTCTATTATCTCACACTGATTACTAACTACGTAGTCGTAAGAGCGTAATTTACCTGCGCCTCTTTGTTCATTTTTCTTTTTTCTTCATAATTTCATCCTAGCTAAACTGATTTATATTTTCCTCATTGTTTAATGTGGTTTATTTTTTCTTCTATTCTCCTCTCTTCTGTCTTATTTGAAATCTAGCAACACACACACACACACACACACACACACAAACCAGTATTTAGTAAGCATTATCCATAACATATGTTTCTGCTGCAATAATGGTGTGCAAGATGCCGACATAAGTGGCAGAGGTGGCAAAGTTTGTGTAGGACGTTTGGGGCGAGTGTTGGGGTAGGTTTATAACACCTCCTGAGTAATTAACAGTATAACAGCCTCAGCCATCATCTTTAACGCACTCGTAAACTGCCAGTGTAGTGCTTTTTGTGGTTCATGTGGCGGCAGTGTGGCCAGGTACAGTCGCTGGCAATAGTTCGTCTAATGTTGCACTTATTTCTGCTTCTGATTTTCCTACGTTGGCTAATATACCGAAGGTGAGTTATTGTTGTTATGTTTCTTTGGCCGTATATTAAAAAATGCACATATTATTTTACCTCTCTTCATTTTCACTTTCCTTCACTAGTATGTTTCTTCGATATGAAGAGTCTGAGGAAAGAGGACACACCAAAAGCGTAATGCGAATATTAGGCAAACTTTCATCCCTGACTATACTCCGAGAGAGATTCCGAGAGAGACGCTCGTCACAACACAGAGGCAAAAATATTACAGTGTAAAATAAATCCTGATCCATCAGATTCTGATGAAAGTAACTAAAACTTTCAAACAGTCTTGTATAAACCGTGAGATCATCTGCTTTGAGGAAGTCGGCTGGAGTAAGCATTAATGTAGTAAACTGACTTATATCCCATGATTTAGCATTGGCCGTATTCAGTGCATCCATTAATCTACTAAACTGACCCTTAAATCTAATAAAGTTTCTCTTTTATCAAATAAATCGACCCTTAAATCTAATGAACAGATCTTTAAATCTTATAACTGACACACATACAATAAACTGACCCTTAAACATAATAAACTCACCTCACCGTAAAATCTAGCAAACTGACCCTTAAATCTTATCGTTTAGTGTTGGACATATTCAGTGAATAATTATAATCGCAATTCATTTCAAATATCCACAGAGGGTGGAGAGATGTATGTAAAAGCTTTACAAGTCCCTCGAATCCGTTGACGTATTTTGTATCTTTTTCTTTCTACTACCAGACTACTTTATTTACCTCCAGAGTGACTTCACGAACTGGAGAGGCTAAACTTAGCCCTCATTAAGTCCTTCACTGTTAAACATAATTTTGAAGTTGAATAAACTCAGTTGGATTTAACAGGAATTGAATATAAAACGTGTTATAGGACTGAATGAGTCAGCCTCTCATGTGGCATAAATCAGAGCAAGATGGCATCTCTGGATACAATGTTCCTCCATGCTGTGCCAGAGGTACAAGACTGCCTGCAATAAAAGTGTCGGGAGTAGGAGATCGCCACACTGATGCACCAATAAAACGAGGCTGGATTTCAACCCCCATCCTCACACTGTTTATTCTATTATTGCAGCACGTGTGGAATGCCTGGCCAGTATGTTTTCTCCTGTGTTTGCCTCCATGGTCAACGTTTTATATTTTAGCTCCGACAAAAGCGAACGTGAAGAGGTATGCATAATTCACCAACTAAATGTGCAATGTTGGTATCGTTGTATTTTTGGAGCTTGTATACAATATTCTTGTCACCACACATGATACCTGTATTAATAGTTCTGTTTCATCATCTCGTTCTAGTTATCTCCTTAATAATCTTTACTAACAACAGAAACATATTTGCCACGTCACTAGCAACCTTTAAGCCAGTATGAATTATTGAAGTGGCGTTAAGTTAATATTCAGGGTTGAAGGTCAAGAGTCAAGAATGCAAATTTGGAGTGTCAGGATATATAGCCTCGTTACACAAACCGATCGGCTCTGAAATTCTGTTCTGAATGTCATATTTCAATAACCATATTTCACTTTAAGTAATTTCCCTTCAGCCTCAATTTCCAGTCAACCTTTTAGCTGCGATATGCGAACTTGGTCTATTTTTCCGGCTGGCGTCACTAAAGTTTTGCTCTGCTCAGGGAAATCCACTGGAGGAAGAAATAGTTAATCATTGCTGTGTTCATCAATTTGGATGGTAACTAAAAACTTTGTATTTTTCCCTAGCTGACGCTTAATAATCATCTTCAGTTCAAATCATCACACTTGTGTTAAAAGGGTTAACTGACCTGTCAGACATTCCTTGATGTAAAGAGGAACATCCCTATACGTGATTTCTGTCGAGCCTGTAACTAGCCATAGTTTTATTGATTACTGTCCTTATTGATAACAAGTAACCAAGACCTGAAAAACTTGTCCCATGAAAAGAAAGTTGAACAATCAGGAAACCCAAATCAAGATTCCCGTTCTTTTCGAAATGCCTGAACACACTAAATGTAAAAGACTCGAGACAACAGACAGTGGGAAAGGCAAGCTGTGGCAGACAGTTGCAGAGCGCAGAAGTTGCATAAATGAAAATCTGTTCCTCACGTAGTTTAGGCACAGAGGGCAGGTTGAGGCGGCAGACGCACGGGGGTATTAGCGGTAACAAATCAGAGGCAAAGATCACGGGTCAACATAAATCTGACAGAGCTGTGTCATTATTGGCTGGACCGGTGCACATCACTCAAGCAATATGCCATTCGGCTTTGTGAAGGAGAGGAGGCAGTGGTGGGGCTATAGGAGCCATGAATTAAACAATGGAAAACTGTTTATCACGAGGGTTTGAAGATGTGTTCAAGATGTTTGATTGAAGGTAAAGCTGGATTCTTTTGATTATTCGATAGATCAGCCATGTATCAGTCAGTTTTCAGCACTCCATCCTTCATATGCATAATCGGAATGGGTTATAGGTAATTCTTCTAATCTGAAATGACTTTTTACCTGCAATCATGATTCCTTAACTTGGTTAAAATACCTAATTTAGAATAGCCTTATTATTCTGGGAAATATGTTGTTCGTAAATAACTTGCATGACAAGAGATTTAGTTTCCATGTTTTCCAAAAGCACGGTTCAGCAGGTGCAATGCGCCACCAATATGATTGTTACAGTATACTTAATGAACTTATGCAATAAAAACCATTATGTTGTACTCTTCACAGCGTACATCCTCAGTACTAATGGACAATTATGGCACACACAATAAAACATAAATAAATAAACAAAATACTCCCCTCTTCGATATTGAACCAGGCCACAGCAGTACTAATTACGCAACTGCCGTCTCACGCGATGGTAGGTGTAGGATATAAAACCCAAAACTGCTTGAGCCACTTGCCTTGATTATGATTGAGGGTGGCGGAGTGTGTGGTGCCTCAGGGTGGCGTGAGGTGGCCGTCTAACACGACAAGCAATTACCAAGCACCGTTGTACAGTACTTTTCTTTAATGGGGAATGTGTACTCGCCAGTTTAGGGGGTCTTCTTGTACCGTTTCATTGCCAGGTTGTGTCTACAAGAGATACGACTATTTCCTCTCGTGTGTGTGTGTGTGTGTGTGTGTGTGTGTGTGTGTGTGTGGAAAATATATCCTTACAAACTTATAAAAGGGAATAGAGATGTAAAATGAAACTTAATAATAACAATAAATATAAGGAGGTGCTACAATGCTCAAAGCTCATGAGAACAGATACTGAGCTTCCTTTAATTCACACGGTACATAGCGGGAAATTCTTACGGTACTTTAGTACCACACCACACCACGCCACGCCACACCACTCCACACCACACCACACCACCTCACCTCACCTCACCTCACCTCACCTCACCACAGCACACCACACCGCACCACACCACACCACACTACACTTTCTGTAAATTGCCTTGATGAGATAATGGGGTTAGATTATCATAAGCCATACTATTATAAAATACAAAAATCTATTTCCTGGATTTTGTAACTTGAGAAAGGTGATTACGCACAAAATGCCCAGCTTTATGTCTGGTTGTCTATCTTTTGGCCTGTCTTTTGTTTTGGTTGTTGTATATGTCTTTCTGTCTCTTTGTCCGTCTGTTTTTCTGTCTCAATGTGTATGTCTCTTTGTCTATTTGTCTGTATATCTTTATCTGTCTATCTATATGTCTATCTGTCTGTCTTTCTCTATCTATCTTTCTATCTATCTATATATCTGTCTGTCTCTATCAATCTGTCTGTTTATCTATCTATCTGTCTATATCTATCTACGGTATCTGTCTATATCTGTCTATCTATGAATCTCTCTATCCAGCTGTCTGTCAGTCAGTCGATTTATCTATCTGTTTATCTATATAATTTTTACTAAACAACCAACTAAGTTTTGTAGGTCAAAATCTCAGTTGTACAGAATTTTTCTAAACGTATCCACTTCTCACAAAGTCGCCGTTAATTGTTTCAGTCCGATGACATCTTTTATTTGTTTTTACCGACTGAAGGAGTCATTTTATTCAGTTTCAGTAAGGGCTTGGATACTGAAGGTGTAAAGTACTCGTAATAGTAGCTGCAACCACAGGCTCATCTTAACATAAACTCAGTGGACTGAAGTCTGAACTTGCCCTTCTGCTGTCCATCATCCTCCATTAGGGGGATAGGATAGGGACTGAAGGACGTTTGTACAATCAGGCAGCGTCAGTGTCGTATCATATCTGTGTCTCCGTATGAAGGCGTCTGCAGGGGTAAAGAAATCTATTTTTAACTCTTTAACTAGGAAAAGTCTTACCCAAGCTTAATAAAAATGTCTGGATAAAGCAAGAATGAAGTAAACAAGGCTGTCATCGTGCACACCTTTACTCTGATGACGAATTTTATTCTAATTCATGCTGCTGCCTCACTACTTTATTTAGCTAAGTTATTCAACTATGCTAGTGAAGTACTTGATAAAGTCTGAATCTGAACATTTCAGTTCTATCCTAAAGTGAATAAAATTGCATGGAGATAGCAAGAATTACATATAAAAATACGTTATTTGACTGAAAGAGATAAAAGAGAATTAATGGACATTGTTCTGGGGCTGAATTGAAAAGGGAGCCTTCATGTGGTGGCACCGATATAAGAGACTGATCCGCTGCCCTGTTATATAAAATTGTCTCAATTCCTTCCCCATTTCCTGAAAGTATGGTGGCAAGCAGGAGGATGGCAATTTCAGCCTTCACTCCACTGGGTTCACTTTCAGATGAGCCTGTATGAGGGACTACTACGTCTCTCCTTTGCTGAATTAAGTAATCTGAAGAGAGAGAGAGAGAGAGAGAGAGAGAGAGAGAGAGAGAGAGAGAGAGAGAGAGAGAGAGAGAACGCAAACTCTCCGAACTTTTCGTGTCATCTTAGCCTAACGTCCTCTCATCTAATTATTACTTCATTATGTCTGGTAATTGCTTCTTTCCGTCTCGTTACAGCTATTATTATTACCATCATCTCTATTTGCTTTTCTGTTCTTGTCACTTTCTTTTTACCTCTGTTCCTTTGTCTTGTTCTTTTCCCTTGCTGCTTTGTTCTTTTTTTGTTTTTTCTAGTTTCTTTTCCCTTGCTGCTTTGTTCTTTTTTTTTTTTCTAATTCCTAGCGGCTTCTTTCAAATTATCTCCTGTTTTTCATTTCATCTTCCGTTGCAGTTTAATTCTGTTCTTGCTTACCTCCTCCTTTATTCCTATCTCTTATTTTTCTTCTCTTAGTATTCTGCTCTTAATACCTGTGCTAATTTAACATTTTCTCCTCAGTTTTCATGTGTTATTTCGATCTTACTTCATCTCTTTTTCAATATTCCCTGGTCTCTTCTTTACTTCCTTATTTTGTCACTCACAAACATTTTTTCATTTTTTTTTTTTTTACATTTCCAGCTCTCATTACTGTATCTTATTTCACCTCCTCATCTTTTTCTAGTCTTTCGTATCTTTATCTTAAACTCTGTTTACATGATGTTTTCCTTGCTTATCTCTTCCTCCCTTCTCTCACCCTCTTTCCTCTTGTGTTCTTCGTTTCCTGCTCTGTTTTTTATTTGTCTTCCAGTTTATTTTCCTTTTCCCCTTTCCACTCACTGCATTTTTCTCTCATTGGTTTACTTCCTCTTCACCCCATTTCTTCACACCTTTCCAATTCCTTTCATTTTTTTTTTATATTTCAGTTTGCTATTTCCTTTCTAGCCCCATACGTCTCTCTCTCTCTCTCTCTCTCTCTCTCTCTCTCTCTCTCTCTCTCTCTCTCTCTCTCATCACCACTACGACAACGAGGACTCTGTTTTACTCGTGCCACCCCCAACGACTTTATTTTTTTACCATTAGGAAAAGCCGAGGATCGGGGAGAGAAATATGAGTGAGGATGGAGTGAGTTGGAGATAGGACAGCTTGATGTTGGAGGACAAGGTTACAGGGAGGTGATGCGTCTGTGGCCACCCCTTCCAAAATTAAGGCACCTGACTACAGACAAACAGATAAGAAGGATCTCGTTCAGTCAAAGGCCTACGAACAGTCAGCATTAACCTCGTCACTGCAACAACTATTGGTTCAAGCATCCAGTCCTTTATTTCCACATCAAAAGTTAGAGGCCTTAGGTTAAGTTGCTTAGTCCTGACGTTTAAGGGAAGTGACCAGCAGCGATATCCTGAATGGCAATATGTGAATAATAAGCCCCAGTCACCCATCAGATGCAAACTGTTAAGTACCACATGCAACTGGAGCGTCTTAACTGACTGGAACAAGAGTCAGTTAGTGTTCCATTTTGACCACCAACAGGTTTTTTTTTTTGCAGTTTAGGAAGGATCTCCCTCAGCACAATCATTGCTTAAGAGATTCCGTTGATTCCAGTTCCAATACACAAATTTATCTGGCATAAAACTCTGAAAGGGTTGGTTTCATTTCACAAGTTCAACGATGCACCCTTCCTCCCTCCCCCCCAAAAAAAGTGTTTCATAACGGCTGTGGTATAACTGTCTTTCTGTTGCCTGTTGTGTTATTAAAGAGGTACAAGTCTTGCCGTTGGCCTCTTCATACATATAATATTCATGCTTTTGCATTATCGCCTCGCTTATTATCAGTTTTATCAACTTTCATCTTTAATAACATCAGTATGGAAAACAGGAAT
Organism: Coenobita brevimanus; assembly: GCF_032717465.1. Classification (NCBI taxonomy): domain Eukaryota; kingdom Metazoa; phylum Arthropoda; class Malacostraca; order Decapoda; family Coenobitidae; genus Coenobita; species Coenobita brevimanus. The sequence continues at coordinate 5,901,929 of NC_136966.1, forward strand.
ACTTCTGTTGTAATTTTACCTTTCTCATCTCTTAACTAAATCTCGTCTCATCATTCTGTTGTTGAAATGGCCCACTTCAGAGTCACGGTAAACACACACTGAAAATATTAAAAGTGAAAATAAATCCAGTAACTTATCTTAAGCATCTGATCCCATTGGACTATGTTCGTTTTCTGAATATCCTTTAAGCCAGCACCACCATCATCCCAGCCTTTTTCCCCGTTTATATTACATTTTGCCCTCTTTCTTCTCGCTATCGAGGAATCACATCTGGCCACCTTCGCGCCCACTCCCTAAGAGGTCTACCACCACAATACATCACACCGGCCTGATTCACCCATTTAGATCATAGGAACCTTAAATAAATGCACCACTAGGCCTATGTTACACAGCAACAAAGACCTTGGCCACGACCCCTTCCCCCTCACACACACACACACACACACACACACACACACACACACACACACACACACACATGCAGGTGGATGGCTGTGCTGGTTGACGTTTTAAGCCCGAGAACACATTGTACATACTAGTTTTGCTATTGCCAGGCACATTCAGTTTAGAAGAGATATTTCGAACGGGCGTGAACAGTTATAGCCTTCGTCTACACTCTACAGGTCACTGCAAGAGGTCTACTCTAACCTGAATAAAACCGTCTGCGGATGGAAATAATACAACAAGAGACAGCATCTTGTTGGCGAGTTTAACACTTTCAATGAGGTGACGGAACTTTTAGCTCATTTTTACTTCGGACAATTATATTTAACTTCGGGAAAGTCTCTCGTACTGACGGAGTTAATGAGAGCTACTATACATCTAACCCATTCTCATTAATGTTACTCTTAAGTTGAAAAAAATAGTTTGATTGTAGTGAGAATATATTACGAGAAACGTAACTATGTCAGTTGCTTTGGCTTCTTCATCCCGAGGACGGCAATTTCACTGTGTTCTACTTAACGTCACTATTTTATTTAACGTATAATCCACTTTTTAGATGTAAAGGATTTAATGAAAGCCAAATCCTTTTCTATGCAATGAAAGAAAAAAATGGGAGAAATGGGGTTCCCCCGAGCTAAGCCCTGTATTGGACTATATAGCCCCGCTAGGGTTACAGGAGCGAGCTACCACTCCCAGCACGGCAGCCCGGGCGAGGCTCGAACTTGTAATCCCCCGATTACGAGTCCAGCGCGCTACCACTGTGCTACCGCGCCTCCCTATGCAATGAAAGAGCGAAAGACTTGGAGACCGGAAATGCTTTGTACTTTACGAGAAAAATACCCAAAGAAAGTCAAATTCAAGATCCATTCATTTCAAGACGCCTGGAAACGTTGGGTATAAAAAAACTTAGAGTCATAGGCATCAGGAAATACAGACAGAGAAACACAATTGCATAGTCGGCCTATTGCATACATGAATAGCTGATAGCATCGGTTAATTCTCGTTTTAGAGAACTCAACAGTTCGAAAAGTCTTTGCAAAGCTGAAAAATCGTCTGGAAATCTGAGGGGGGGGGGAAGTGATGAGAAAGATGTGATAGTAGTGAGGAGGGTGAGTCTTGGGCTGCGATGAGGTTTTATGAGTTGAATAAAATCGTCCGTCGTAAACAGGAATTAAATACCAAGCTCTTTTCACCCCGGTCAATACGTTAAGTGTGATAGTTTTAACATTTTTTATACTCTACGATTCTCTCGATCATAGTACTATAGGTGTTGGAGAAGAACGTCTCTGTGTGGTGGCATCAATGTAGCCAGGCAGCTCATCTGCCTGGTTATGCAAACGTCACTCAGCTACTTCCCCTTCCTTCAAAAGGAGGATGGTGGACTTAGGGAGAAAGACAATTTAAGCGTGCAGTCCAGAATTTACGTTGCAGATGAGACTGGGGCGACATCCTCATCAGCTACAACAACATCAACAACAACAACAGCAACAAAAGGGTAAACTGTCTATGGCTGGCGTTGATAGGGGAAATAGGTCATTCGCATTCAGAGGGTTAACATGGTTTATTTGGAGGAGGATATATACAGGTGTAGTTGGTGGTTGTTCAATGAATAGGTCGATTTAAACAGTTAGCGACATGTGAAGGGTGTGTGTGTGTGTGTGTGTGTGTGTGTGTGTGTGTATAAAATGGAAGTTCATGTGCCTTACAGCAAATGCTTGGTGAGTGCGTAATAAATAGGTACGCAACATATGTGTGTGTGTGTGTGTGTGTGTGAGAGAGAGAGAGAGAGAGAGAGAGAGAAAAGGGAGAGAGAGAGAGAGAGAGAGAGAGAGAGAGAGAGAGAGAGAGAGAGAGAGAAAAGGGAGAAATGGAGTTCCCCCGAGGTAAGCCCTGTATTGGACTATATAGCCCCGCTAGGGTTACAGGAGCGAGCTACCACTCCCGGCACGGCAGCCCGGGCGAGGCTCGAACTCGCAATCCCCCGATTACGAGTCCAGCGCGCTACCACTGTGCTACCGCGCCCCCCAGAGAGAGAGAGAGAGAGAGAGAGAGAGAGAGAGAGAGAGAGAGAATTGTAATAGATGAGTGTCATACGTAACTAGAATTTTTACCAGCCGCGATAGCGAAGCTGGTATTGTTTTCTGTGTGTGTGTGTGTGTGTGTGTGTGTGTGTGTGTTAGCACGATAACTTCGCAACCACTCAAGATATCATCACGAAATTTTGCAGGTGTGTATAGTCGGTTTCAGGGAGTCTGACGCACTGATTTTGCCAGCTGAGGACATGTGGAATTGGTAACACTGCGCGATGCCCTCGGGCGGTGATTGGTCAATTCCCGTCGTGTTTGAACGTGCTCTAATTTGACTTTTTTGTATTCCAACCAAAACTCCCATTTATTTGTAAGATAACGGATTATACAGATACAATTTAAAGCAATGATATATTTAATGATTAATATGTGTCTTTTAATTAAACAAACGTCGTATGTTTACTGTATATATGACTTTCTCCTGGCCATGAGACATCGTACAAAAACTGTTGGTCGTCCACTTTAAGCTGGTGAAGATTTTCTTCCTTTTGCATCTGCTTTTACGTAGCCATGTTAATTAAGGATTAAGACAACACAACCAATCTACTTCCTATCCACAGCGATTGTTCTTGACTAACACCATATTGTAGTACTGTACTGATCTCCTGCTGCTGCGAATCATTCAAGATACTTATGTGAAAATAGGAGCTCGTTAACGTACTGAAAATAGAAACAAAGAAAGTAAGCCATGGACAGTATCTCTTTCCACGAAGGGAATGTGAGGAGAGGGTGGCGTGTTATCTTAGTAGGGCCAGTTGACCCTACTGTACCTATACAAGTACTACGAGTATAACGATACTGATAAGATGAACATGTTGCAAGTGAGGTGTAAGCTACATTGTAATTTGACACAGACTAATGTAGGTCACGACCAGTTCTTTCAAGGTAATTACTGAAGGAATACACTTTTCCATACACTACAGTAAGATTATTGGAAAATCAAGTGGGAACTGATATATTATGTCCACAAAATAGTATACTTATGAATGCTGCGGTGGCACATGAAGATGGAAAAGCTATGAAAAGAAAATGTTATGCTACACACACAAACAAGAGGTAGAGAAATTATTAATGAATGTAAAAAAAAAAATGGAATACATATAAAGCTTTCAAAATGAAGTAATTATGTAAACGTGAGAAAAATACAAAATATTGAGAGATGATGCCAAATGTACCCTAAGCGACAAATGACTCTCAGTCACTCGCGATTTTACAATGATATTGACAACGATAGTGATGAAAATATTAATGGCATGTGGTTAGATACACACCCCCATCCGATCTCTCCCACCCACACACACACAAAAAAATCTAAGATTATCCAAGATAACCTCACCCCCGTTAGCAAGGGAGGAGAGGGGAAGAAAATCTGTTATCACGACCATCACAACCAAACGAGGCGGAGACGGAGTGAGGGAGGGCGAGGGAACCAGAGAAAGACGAAACAAACAATGGCTAGCGAGACACGAAACAGGATAAGATACCATATACACAAACCTCCATGATGTTTGCCTGTGTATAAGATTGTTTGTTGCCCGTTCCCGCCCTGGAAGGGCACTGGGACGTATTGTTTTCACTCTGTTTGTCTGTTTGTTTGTTTGTTTGCTTGTCTTATTGTCTGTCTGTCTGTTAACAACTTTACCCGAAAAGTACAGGTGCGATTTTGAATAAAATTATAGGGATGATGGGCTATGACCTTCTGATCACATGATTAAATTTGGAGCCAAATTAGGCTGTCCCAGGCTGTGGGGTCAAAAAATGTAAAAAAAAAAAAAAAAAAGCGGAAAGGGTAAAAATCAATTTTCGCCATAACTCCTTTCAGATTTGTCATATCGACATGAAACAAAATAACTAAAGGTACATCTTTCAAATCTGAATACTATAACATGCCTCGTTAGTCATTACATCAGGGGGATCACCTCCCAGTTAGCGGCAGGGAGGTCAGTGTCATGTGGATCGGGCCTAAAATTTCAAATGGGCATAAAATCGTCAATTTTCACTCGAATTGATATGTGACATCTTTGACTAGATATCCTGGTTGTGTTTATACGTCAGCGCTAAAACGACGAGTTTACTGTGCCTTGGCACCGCTTCTTGTTTATACTTTTAGCCTTGCTTATACAACTACTATACCTTTCAGACTGAAACCAGGAAGAATATCAAAGTGATAATATATGGCCAACAAGACTGAATTCTTATGATTAAAACAAATGCAGAAACTTTCTTCATCTTAGCTAATTTATAGTAGGCCTACTATTTACATTATTAGCCTCGCTAATGCAGCTGTCAAGCCCTTAATATTTGAATGAATATTAATATTATAGAATATGGCCAAACAAACAGATTCCTGAGAATGATAATTCGCTTCGAGGGAGACATACTGTTTACAAAGCTGTTTATAATGCATTATGAATACTTCACCAAATAGTTAGAGAGAGAAGGGCTTAACGATGAGATGAGACGAAAGTCACGAATAAACTTCCGTGTAATTCCCTGTTGTAACTATAGCATGAGCTTGCAGGACGCTGTGTGTGGTCGGTTCGAGCCCCAGCGGTAACCACTGAGTATGTGGGGTGGACGGTCACAAGCTAACGCTTTGGCCGCATCAATCAAACAGCGAAACCTACACCACAGCACTGTCTGTTTCAACTGTCTTTTGTTTCACCGTCTGTCCCATGTATCTGTCCGACCCCTCCCCCCTTCTAGCCTCCTTATGTCCTAATTTAAGTGGGGAAGGGGAAGGGGAGGGGTGAGGGAAAAGCTTTTACACGGGACTCTGATGTCTGAGTTGTGTTAATTTGTGTACATAGGATCCTGTGATGAACACAGTAGTGGTGCTGGTGATAGTGGTGGTGGCTTGGCTGTAGTTGTAGAAATGGTGGCAGTTATGGCAGTGGTGGTGATTATTTTGATGGTTATGGGAGTAAATGTGGTGGTGGTGGCGGTGTACTGTAATACTGGGGTTGGTGGCAATGATGGCAGTTTCGGTGCTACATGTGGTAGTTGCGGTGGCTTGGACAGTGACTGCGGTAGCGGTGGTGGTAGTAGCTGTGATTGTAGTGAAGTAGGAGTAGTTGTATTGGCAGTTGTAGTGTGATTATGACTGTGGAGGTTATTCTGGTAGTTATGGTAACAGAGGGTATACACGGAGAAGCAGTTTTGATAGGGTTATAGTGGTGGTGGTGGGAAATTTGATGGTGGCAGATGTGGTGGCAAATATGTATAACCTCTATTGAAGCAGCTGTGGTAGTAGATGTTATGTTGGAGAAAGCAGTCGCAGTTAGGATGTCAGTAGCAGTTGTAAGGGACAGCAGTCGTAGTGGTGGTGGTTGTGATAGCAGACATGGTGCCTCCTGTATGAATTTCCTGAGGCTGTTGTGGTAACAGACGGGATATAAGAGGACGCAGTTGTGGTCAGGATTGCAGTTGTTGTTGCTGGTGATTGCAGACGGTTCAGGAATGGTGGTTGTTACCAAGATAGACCTTATGTACAGGGGCAGATTATACCATTGGTCAACAGTATGTTTGTGTGACAACCGCCGTTGCTGTGTTACGTACCAACTTGGCGTATATAACTATCTCAAGACTGCTATATTTCTCTTTAGCGAGACGTTTCAATATGGAGATGCTAAACCAGTAAAGTGTGCTTTGTGAGCGAGTGACGAGCGAGTGAACGACATGTTATCACAACTTACCTCTAATATATTATTTTTCATGATGGCAGCTGAACAGTGATATACTAGAATGAAAGACATTCTCTCACATATACCCCCCCCCCCCCACACACACACACTCCCTTGGAAAACTCGAGATTCCAAGGGATTCTTAAGCCTTTTTGGGAGAGTTTTTGGTTGACCACAAATTTTATTGAATGATTATACAGCATGCAAAAAAGAAAAAAAGAAAAAAACTCAACTTTACTTCATACGAGTAAAGTTATCACGGCAGTTTCCGATAAGCGTGACGGTCGAGTCGGGTCGGGTCGGGCCGGGCAGCTCATTTCCAAACTTAACTGAGAGTAATATATATATATATATATATGAAACACGTCACCGGAGTGAGCCAACTAGTTGCTTCAATATGATAACCTCTTTTTCTTTTTTTTTTTTCGTTTCTTTTCTGTCACAGTCCAGTGAGTTAATCAGCTTTGATAACCCTTTAGTGTACACGAATGAAAACATAAAAAGTCAGTTGAATAAAAGTGGTTGAAATTAATCGGTTATATACACTTTCATTAACCTCTTCATGTCCAGACATCCCGCTAAGATTAAAAAAAAATAAATAAGCCTTGGCTCCAACTTTGCAAGAATAGAATGTATATATAAATACGTTGCTGGACTGAAGGAGTTAATACTTTCAAAAAACAAAAAAAAAAAAAAGCAACGGCACAATAGTTACGGGATTACATCCGGCCATTATTAACTTGAACTGCTCAACAAATAAATTTCTGCACAAAATTTATTGTAATCATTACAGAAAAAGTTGTCGAAACTGGTAGAGCAATTAAAGCTCTGAAAATGTTGTTATGAACAAAACAGGACCTTTATGAGAAGCAGTTTTATAGATCTCATTAGTGATCCAATCAACAGGTGGTTATTAGGCCCAGTCAGAGCCATTATGGTGATTATGATGGCTGCGGATAATATGCTGGTGTGTTGCAACCTTGACCACTGCACTGCCATCATTCATTTTTTTTTTTTTTTATATCTTTCATAGTATGAAGATTTCGTTCAACCTTGGACAAACGCGTAAAAATGAAGATCTGACAAATTTAACATTTGAACCTAAATGTAGGACTAATCTGCATTTCTCTATCGAAGTATAGATTTATTAGCCATTAGGAAATTTTACAGAGATTTAAAAGTAAAAAATCCATCATGATACATAAGCATACTGTATATATATATATATATTTATAAACAGTATATATTATAACAGTATTTGCAGAGAGATAGAGAGAGAGAGAAAGAAAGAGAGAGAGAGACCCATACGACTTTATTCGGTTTAGAAGAGTGTTCCAGCGTTATCAGTGGTTAACAAGAAGGTGTCATTTTTAAAAATTTGTATTGAAGATTGTAGCAAAACCTCATTTCATTAACCCTTCCACTACGGGAGATCCTCCCTACTGTAAAGAATATCTTGTGGCGGTAACAGGATGTGGAAGATGTGCAGATTGGCCTGGGAGGAAGGTAGAGTCCCGGAGGATTGGAAGTCAGGTATAATTATTCCCTTGTACAAAGGGAAAGGGGAAAAAGAGGTGTGTGGTAATCATAGGGGCATTTGTCTTCTTAGTGTAATAGGAAAAGTGTATGGTAGGATACTTATTGACAGAGTTAGGGAAAGAACAGAGGAATTAGTTGGAGAAGAACAGGGAGGTTTTAGGAAGGGAAGAGGTTGTGTAGATCAGATATTCATTCTTAGATCTTTAGTGGAAAAGTTTCTAGAGAAGGGAAAGAAGTTGTATGCGGCTTTCATGGATTTGGAGAAAGCATATGACAGGGTGGATAGACAAGGATTGTGGAAAGTATTAAGAATATATGGAGTAGATGGGAAGTTGTTGAATGCTGTGAAGAGTATGTATGATGGTGCTAAGGCTGCAGTGCGTGTGGATGGTGAACTGAGTGAATTTTTCTCTTTGAAGGTTGGGTTGAAACAGGGATGTGTCATGTCTCCATGATTGTTCAATCTGTACATGGATGGGGTAATAAAAGAGGTACAAGGTAGGGTAGTGGATGTTGGAGTGGCCCTGGTGAGAGAGGGTAGTGTTTGGAAACTCCCTGTACTGTTGTTTGCAGATGATACTGTGTTGTTGAGTGAAGATGAAGGGGAGCTGCAAGGCTTGGTGGATGAGTTTGGGATAGTGCGTAAGAAACGGAATCTAAAGGTGAATGTAGGGAAGAGTAAAGTGATGGTCTTTGAGAGAGGTGAAGTCAATGAATGTACAGTGAGGTTGGATGGTGAGGAAATGGAAAATGTGAGTACGTTTAAGTACTTCGGTAGTGTGATGAGTAAGGATGGAAGTTTGGAGGGTGAAGTGCTTGAAAGGGTACAACAAGGAAGAAAGGTTGCTGGTTCCTTGAAAGCAGTGATAAGAAACAGGGAAGTGAGCATGGAAGTGAAAAAGTTACTACATGACAGTATTGTGATACCAACTCTAACGTATGGAAGTGAAGCTTGGACGTTGTTGGAAGGACACAAGTCAAGAGTGAGAGCAGTGGAAATGAGTTATTTAAGAGGAGCCTGTGGAGTCACATGGAGAGACAGGCTGACAAATGAGGATATAAAGGAGCGTTGTGGTGTGGATGTGGATGTGATAGGAAGCGTTAGGAGGAACACACTGAGGTGGTTTGGCCATGTGGAGAGGATGGAGGGTGAGAGACTGACGAGGAGAGTGTATGTGAGTGAGGTGGAGGGGGGAGAGGGAGGGGGAGGCCGAGGATGAGATGGAGGGATGGGGTGGAGAGGTATACGAGAGAGGGGTGTGTGAATTGGGAGCAGGGCAGTGAAATGGCGGGGGACAGGGCGACGTGGAGGCGATTTGTTTGTGGCCACCCCGTACGGGATTGAGGTGTCTGGCAATAGATAGATAGATAGATAGATAGGTAACAGGAATCAAAGCGAGTGCAGCAAGCAGACTCATGCTGCCCACTCACTGCAGTCATAGATGTTTCCTTGGCGCCGATTCTGTGCACTGTCATGCGGCTGTGATGATCCATCCCAACCCCCACGTTACATCACCGCACACCGAGCTGCTGCACGCTGTGTGTGGCCAGGGTGGTGCTGGTGGTGGTCACGGCATGGAGGAAGCAGGCGGGGGAATGAAGGAGATGGGTTATAACTTGGAGATAAGGAAGTAAAAATGTCATAACACTGCTTCATGAGAATAGTAGACGTAGTAGTAGTTGTTGTTATTATTATTATTATTATTATTATTATTTTTATTATTATTATTATTATTATTATTATTATTATTATTATTATTATTATTATTATTATTATTATTATTATCGCCCACCTTTACCAAGGCGGAGCAAATAATGTTTTTGCCCGTGTCTGTAGGCTATGTGTGTGTGTGTGTGTGTGTGTGTGTGTGTGTGTGTGTGTGTGTGTGTGTGTGTGTGTGTGTGTGTGTGTGTGTGTGTGTGTGTGCGTGTGTGTGTGTGTGTGTGTGTGTGTGTGTGTGTGTGTGTGTGTGTGTGTGTGTGTGTGTGTGTGTGTGTGTTACCTTTATATCTCATGAACGGCTTCAGCTATGAACATGAAACCGTCACGGTATCAGGATATGGCCAAAATCTTGGACGACTTCGAAAATTGGCACCCGGGATCAAGGTCAAGGTCACCAAAATCGCTGCCAAAAGTCAACTAGTTATCGCCCGCCTTTAGAAGGTGGAGCGATAGTGTTTTTGCCAGCCTCTGTGTGTGTGTGTGTGTGTGTGTGTGTGTGTGTGTGTGTGTGTGTGTGTGTGTGTGTGTGTGTGTGTGTGTGTGTGTGTTATAGCTCGTAACTCGCAGCGGGCAGTACAGTAATGACGGTCAAGCAGCTACCATCAGCTTCACTACCCTATGGATTTCCTACGTGGACCAGGCTAAGTGTACTGCGGTGTTATGGAGGCACAGCTCGAGAAGAGGGGCGAGTAGGATGGACCAAGGGAGGAAGGGGAGTGTGGAGAAAGAAGGGGGGAGGAGGAGCGAGGGGTGAGATGGAGGAAAATGGAAAAAGGAATTGAAAAGAAAGGAGAATAAGTTGGAGACAGTGATAGGAAAGACTAGATAATGACGGATGAGAGAGGGTGAAGGAGAGAAGTGAGACGATGTTGGGGGAAAGTAGGGAGGGAGAAGGGTTAGGAGCTGCAAGAAGGGGAGGGAAAGGATGAGAGAAAAGATCAGTATGTGAAGGAGAATATTGGAGAGGAGCTTGAAAGAAGAGAGAATAGAGTGAGAAAGAGTGAGTAGGTCAGAAGAAGGGAGAGAAAAGTGAGGCAGAAGGGTTGAGCGAATAAGGAAGGGTGAAGCTGGTAAAGATCAGCAGAAGTAGAGAAGAGAAAAAAGAAGAATTAGGAGAGAAGAGAAAGAAGAGGAATTTAAATAAAAGGGAGAAGTGGAAGAGGGAAGAGATTAAAATGAGGAGAGTTTCAAAGGAACCAAGAGAGAGAGAGAGAGAGCAGGTGAGACGGGAAAGCGGGGAAGAAATGGTAAAATGGAATGGGTAAGGGTAAGAATGAGAGTTGTGGGAGAGATGGGTGGTAGATGAGAGAGGGAGGAGAGAGGAAAAGGATAACGAAGGGTGCAAAGCGAGGGGAGGAGTAATAGAGGGAGACGTTGTTAAAAGGGGGAGAAAATAAAAGGGAAAGGAAGTGAAAGCTGTGAGTGGGAGATAGGAGAGGGGGGTTGAAAGAAAGAGGGTGAAGGGTAGGGAGAAAGGATGAGAGACGAGAGGGGGTGGGTGGGATGGTAGAAAGAGGTAAGGACGAAAAGAGAAAAACGTAGGTGAAAGGTGAGAGGAAGGAGGAGGGGAATGAGCTTATAGAATTTTTACTCGAATGCTCATAATATGAGAAGATCGCAAAGCATAAGTAAAATATGAGCTCCACGGACAAATACTCGTAAATGTGGGAGGGCATACGAATGGGAACATCAGTGGGGCATAGTCATACCTGAAATATAATCATGGCAATGGATTAGCAATGCCGTTATAAATTCTAATATATATGATATATGACATGTGATGCGTATATGTTATATAATATGTACTGCTACCTCCCTTTTCTTGGGGGGAAGCAGCCTAGGTATATAAATAGTCTGCTGAGTAACGATAAAGTTGTCCAAACATTTCATATCCTCTCTCAATTTTCTTTTTAGGTTTCTTCGTAGGTTTCTCTGCCCGTCAATGAACCTCGTTGATTTGATTGGTCAGGGAGGAAAGGGACGAACATGCCTTAAGTATTAAGTGGTCGGACTAGAACAGAAGGCGAACGTTTGTCCCTGACTGTAGATGGGAGGGAAGGGTGGAACGCTTCCATGAATCAGGTATTATTGAAATGTAAATACGGGAATGAAGTTTATCCTTTTTATATATTATTTATTTTTATAGTACATTTAGAGAAAAGTGAGTTAAAGGGTTTTCTAACACTTAAAAAAAGTACTTTGTTTCTATAGTTTTATTATTATTATTATTATTATTATTATCATCATCGTTGATGTTATCACTACTTTGACCGTTAATTCCAAATGATATTGATTGATTATTATTGCGACTGCATTTATTTCTTTTGTTTTTATTAGTGTACCAGATATTTCTTCTAATGCATGAAAAAATTAAAAAATAAATAAACAGAACATGTGTTGTTTATTTAATTTTTTCAAGCATTAGTGTGCTGGTGTAGGTGAGTGCGTTTACCACACCCTGAGTATGACTGATATTATTATCTCGTGCTTCGTGCAGGAAAGGCGGGGTTGGGTGCAGGCGTGATGCAGTGCTGCATCCTAAGTGGCTTTGGCGACTTCGCAAGGCCTCTTCCTTAGCGCTGTAGCGTACACATAGATTGAATAAATAACCGGAAACACTATATTAGCGTGTCATATACAGAAGCAGACTGGTAAGGAAGAGGTGTTGGAAGATAATGAAACTGTGGAGAAAACGGCCGCGACTCTTTGATGATGAGCTGAGCCGTAGTCTGGTTGGGAGGAGGGAAAGGACACGTGCAGGGATGATCCAGCCTTCTCCATTGCACCAGACTTTTCACTGCCCTGACTCTGACAAACGATGTGCGTCCAGGATGGCAAGCTTCAGCCATCCCAGAACTCATCCACGAAAGTAGGAGAGGACAGCGCCATCCGAAAATGATCAGCTGCTAGCAGCATGAAAGACATTAGTGTGTAGTAACCTCCGAAAAAAAAAAAAAATAGAGGGTTCAGTCACAGACGAAAGTTAAGTTTCATGTGCTGGCAAGTAAACTGAAGCTAAAATAGGCTGAGCATATATCCCGGCGCATAGATGACTGTCTTTGATATGCTAAATCAAGAAGGAGGGACATGCTCTAAGTGTGAAGGAGACAAAGTGGAATAGAAAGCAAACTTTTACCCTCAACTGCATACACACACACACACACACACACACACACACACACACACACACACACACACACAAAGGTGAAAGGGGGAAAGGGCGAGGCAGGATGGAAATAAGTTGAAGACAGGAAAAGGCGACAAAGAGCTGCTACGCATGAAACAGGGCCTTAAGGGATGCCTGAGTGTGGGTCAGATCAAGCTGATTATTTATACACGAGTAAGCTCATTTTTTTTTTTTTTTTTTTTAAATAAATGAACCTTGTATGTACAGTAGCGTACGTTTGTCTTCACTCATAAAGTTAGTAAGCACTTTGCAATAAAATCAGAATGAATATGGTAAGCGATAAAAATACAAAAAGCAAAGAGAGAGAGAGAGAGAGAGAGAGAGAGAGAAGAAGAAGAAGTAAGGGCTTCTGTAAAGGTGAATGAGAGGGATAAAAAGAGGAAGAAAGAGGAATGAATGAAAGGAGATGGCAGAAATGAGAGATAGGGAGAGGGCAGGATAAGGGAAAAAAGAAAAATTAAGAGATGAAATTAAGGAGGAAGGGAGACATAAGAGAGGAGGAAAGGGTAAAGAAAGAGGGTGGGATGAGAGGAAAGGAAGATGGAGGTGAAGGGAAACAGGAGGAGGGGTGGGGAGGTGAGTGGGTTGAGAGAGAAAATCAGGATGAAAATAATGAAGGGAAGGAGAAAAGAGGGATAAGGGAGAATGGGGGGTAGAAGGGTGTTAACAAGAAGAGGTAAATGGAGGTAGTAGGGGGTGGGTGAGTCAAAGCGTGAGAAAGCAACACAGGCTTAGCGGGAAGGAACCATGTATGGGAGTCAGACGGGGTTCAAGAACCAAGACACCCATCCTGCTGTACTATAGTCGGAAAAAAAAAAAAAAAATGTAAGGGTGGTGGTGGTAGTGCTGTGTGGAACAGGAACACGGCATTTGAATATATGATTTCAGTATATTTATCCATGAATACGTGCATATGTATATGCAGAAAACTGTGTACAACTATTATACATAATAATATAAATACCACCAATACTCACTAAAGAAAATAAAACAAAAATTCTTAGAAACAAAGGAGTGAGCGGCTCTCCAAGTTCATTTTTCCATATAATATTTGCATATATGTGCAAATGGGTTTTGTGGCGCTGATGAGGACGCCTTCTTGTGCATGGATACAGTATAACCGGGTGGCTCAAGGCAAGTCATACAAATGTCCTCCATCTGCTTTTCTGTTCCCCATAAGGAGGAGTGTGGACTACAAGGTATGGGCAACTTAAGCCTGCAGTTCACTGGATTCTCGTTTAATATCAACCTTGGGCCACAGTATAAAAAAAAAATGCACACGAAAGATATCTCGGTGTTCTTTTATGTCCATTTGTGAACTAACGCATAAAATCTATAGACACAACCACACATGACATCATATATCGCAGCACTCCATAACACATCAAGCTTCAGAACACAGCAACCCTGACTTCAGTTGTCACATCACTGTTAACAGCACTGCACAGTATAATACAGCACAGGCGAGAAGGAAGAACAGAGTGCAGTAAGTGTTATGTTTCAACTAAGTAAATATACCTGCACAGCATAGCACAGCATAATACAGCACGGCACAGATAGAGGAGGATCGAAGGAAAGAGCAGAGAGACACAAGAGTTAGGGGGCCGAGTATTTAGGAAAATCTAACAGCACAGAACAGATCAGCACAGCACAGCATAGTATAGCAAGCTACTTCACAAGTGCTGAAAGAAGACCAGAGTGGGTCAAGAGCTGTCGCCCCACACTGAGGTAACAAATAGAGGAAATTTAGCACCACATCACAGAACAGGTCAGTTCACCTACTATAAAGTTTTATCTTCACTATTAGGGTGCTTTCCTAAGCTGAATAAAATTGTGCTGCTACGGTAAATACGACTATAAGTTAAGAAAGACGTCAAGATGACCTCAAGATGATGATGATGATGATGATGATGATAGTGATAATGAAGATGTTGATGATAAAGATAATGAAGAAACAGATTAAGATGATGGTTATGATATGATGCTGTTGCTGTTGAAGATAACGAAACATAAACCTTCTCTTATCCACAAAATATTTATCCTAATATGATAGGTGGTGACAGAGAGACGTTGCTGATAAGTTAATATGTGCTTGATGTTATTTTATACCGGGCTAGTTTGTGTGTGTGTGTGTGTGTGTGTGTGTGTGTGTGTGTGTGTGTGTGTGTGTGACAGACAGACAGACAAACACAGACACAGAGAGAGAGAGAGAGAGAGAGAGAGAGAGGGAGAGAGAGAGTTCAGTATATTTCCATGATTTCTTAACTAAGATTTCTGCTTCAAATAAATCTGTCGTCTGACATAATAGAGACATAAATAGATCGATGGATGGGTATTACACTGACAGATAAACATACAGACATGGATAGATAGAGGAGTAGATTGATACAGATAGCATACAGACATCTACAAATAGATCGGTAAATTGTGTGTGTGTGTGTGTGTGTGTGTGTGTGTGTGTGTGTGTGTGTGTGTGTGTGTGTGTGCGAGGTAAAATAAAGTAGTGTGTGTAAGGGTGGCGTATTATGTACAGTACACATGTGTGTAGCGCATTATGTATGTGTGTAATGAAAGACCAGTGAGTCACTGCAAAGCGTAGGGTGGAGCCTCATTGTGGGAGTGGGGGGAGGGGGGGTAAGGGCAAGGTCATCGCGATAATTATGGTAGATCAAGTTGAGGTTATACAGGGGAGGGCGAGACATAGGCAGGGTGGAGCAGGGAGGGCGAGACATAGGCAGGGTGGAGCAGGGAGGGCTATGTATGGCTGGGTGGGGCATGGAAGGGCGGGGCTTGAAAGGATGGAGTAACACAGGGCAGGGCGCGGCAACTAAAAGTAGGTGCGTAGCGTATTGAGACGGGGTAGGATAAAGAGTGATTAGGTTAGTTATGGCCATGGTGAGACAGGGTAGAGATAAGACAGGGCTGGGAGGGAAATGGTGAAAGGGGCAGGGTAGAACAGGGCATAGTAGGGAGGAACTTTGTGAGACAGAGCAAGAATAAGACAGGGTAGGGAGAGTCATGCTTAGGCAGGTTAGGGATAAGCCAGGGCATAGAGTGGTAAGGTAGGGCAAAAGGTGGATGATGAGGCAAGATTTGGGTAACCCAGGGCAGGAAAGGGCATGGTAAATCGGTGTAGGGGTAACACACGACAGGGAGGGACATAATGAGATAAGGGAGGGGAGAAAATGATGTCACACTGGGTAGAACACGGCTAACAGAGCGGAACGATTGTCACACCGAAGAAAGGTGTAGTTTGTTCCGTGCTGCCAACATTAGCAAAGACAGACGGAGCTTGTCATGGATCCTTTATTGAGAAGACCTGTGACAGGCTGTCTTGTAGTTCCGCAAAAATTAGTTAGTGCTTCTACCGGCCGATTAATAAATGTAATAGGTTCAGAAGATGATAAAGAGGCCACGGTGACGTGTGTTTATAAGTGTTGTCAGCGGCTGCTCATCAGAGTCCGAAGACGAGTAATAATTTTTTATCAGAAAAAATTCGAAATGAATAAGAAGCACAAGACTCAAACTTTCTTTCAGCAATGTTTTTATTTATTATTCACTTGTGCTCTAATAGTACATTTTATTGAGTGTTACAAAATTGTTATTAAGCTTATCTGTTTACAAATCACGGCACCAAACTGCATGCCAATCTTCTTATCCATTTCTTGTCGCAAACAAAGTCTCGCTGACTGTTTGTCATATCGGCCAACGGCTCGGATAAACAACCACCATATTAGCGTTTCTTTCTTTTTTTTTTTTTTTTCTTTTTTTTTTTTACCTGGTGTGCATTTACCTTAGGGCCGCGTTCACGTCAAGCGTAAGATGTTGAGGGACGGGGCAAGGCAAAATGTCATAAAATTTTCTCCTGCCTTCTGTTCTTTTGCACATGTTTCTTCCTTTTTACCCTATGTCACTCCCAGTTCCACCTTTTCAATCACTTTTCGACAAGATATTTCACTCCCTCATTGCAGTTTCTCGTCAGCCAGGATTAAGATGACAGGGTGTGAAGGAACACACACACACACACATACACACACACACACACACACACACACACACACACACACACACACCCGGACGGACGAACGGAATGACCCTCACTTTATGACTGGAAGTGACAAGAGGGAAGTGAAGATGAAAAGAAGAAAATATACAAAAATATGACAACAATACAAAATTGCTCATAGACACAACAGTCACGAGGGGACGATCTAAGCCATGTGACAGGAAGTGACATGGAAATCTGTAGGAGGAAGGAGGAAAGGAAGAAGGAGTAAATTAAGTGAGATGGAGATAATGCAACAAAACCAACCAGAATACACACACACACACACACACACACACACACACACACACACACACACACACACACCTAGGAAGTCTGTCGGAGCGGGAAGGAAGAAGAACGGAAGGAGGGTAAGGGGGGTAAGAATGAAAAGGGAAATAGGGGGGGAGGAAAGGACAGAAGAAGAAGAAGAAAGGTGAATTAGACTAGGGAGAAGGAAATAAAGAAAGAAAAGATTAATTGGGGAGGGAGAAAGGAAGGAAAAGAAGAAAAGAGGATGGGAAGGAAAAATGAAGGATAGACGGTGGAAGCAAAGCAAAGATGACGGAATGGAGGAAAGGAAGCAGGGAAGGAGAAAAGAAAGAAAAGACGTGAAAAAAGGAAGGAGGAAAAAAAGAAGGGAAGGAAATGGAGTCAAAAGAAGGAATAGAAAATTCACAAGCTTTTGGGTCTTAAAAAGGAAAGCGTAGAGAGAGAGAGGGAGAGAGAGAGAGAGAGAGAGAGAGAGAGAGAGAGAGAGAGAGAGAGAGAGAGAGAGAGAGAGAGAGAGAGAGTGAGAGAACTATATTTTAGGCACCTCAAATACGCAGGTTTTAACGAAATGCAAAGCCTTTAATAATAATTCTGACTCCCTGTCCTTAGACTCGACCCTCACAAACCCTGAAGAAAATACGGAAAAGAAACAGAAGGATAAAAGAAGGATTGAGGAAGAGGGAAGGAGACAAGATGAAGGGAGTGGGGAGATGAGGGAGCGAGGAGTAGGAAATAAAATATATAAAAAGGAGAGGGAAGAAGGAAACAGAGGATGAATGGAGAGGGGAGGACAAAAGAAGAGGGATATGGAGTCGGAGGGTAGAACGAGAGAAGAAAGGAGAGGAGCAGGTGGAAGAAGAGTTTAAAGGAGTGAGAGTGGAGAGGGAAACAGAGAGGAGGAAATAAAGAGAGGAAAGGATAGAAAGAGAGGGGAAGAGGGAAGGAGAAGAGAGAAGAGAAAGGCAGGGAATGTTAGGAACAGAGAGGAGGTGGGCAGTAAAGAAAAGAAAGAAAAAAGGCTGAGGAGAGAAAAAAGGAAAGGGGAGAAGTACAAACCGGAAGGAAAGAAAGACATGACAATGGAATACAGAGGAAAGAGAAGGGCAAGAGGGGCAGAGCACAGAGCTGGAATGAGGGAAGAAAAAAGGAAAGGTTGGGAGAATAAGAGGGAAGTCGATCAGGAATAACAAGGGAGACAACACTGGTAAATTAAGGAGAGAGAAGAAGTGAGGAATGAACGAGAAGAAGAAGGGTTAGGAAAGAAAGGATAGCAACGTAGGAGGTGAAGGAAGGAGAGGAGGAGAGGGAGAAGCAATGCAAGAAAGTAGAATGTAGGAGGAGGAAGGAGGAAATGTGCATAGTATAAAAGAAAGCAGGGGAGAAGAAGAGGTGCGAAGGAGGGAAGGAGATTAAAAAGGAGATAATAGAGAAGGAGAGAGACAAAAAGGAAGGAGGGAGGGAAGAAGGAAAAGAAAGAAAACTGGACAATCCACTACAAAGTGAAATCATAGGCGATTTACTCAGAGGCGGACAACGTAACAGGGAGACAATAGTCCTGAGCTGCATTTAAGATTTCGTAACAACTTTCCATTAGCGATGTCTTTTGCTTACTCCACCTCAGTATCATCTGGTAAGCTACAAGTTCATATTATGTCCATACTAAAACTACGTAAATTTGCAAGCTAATGCTAAGGTGTAAAATGAAAAATATATCACAGAGGAAGCAATGTTAAGAAGTTTCCCGTACCACCCCATATATGGCCCCCAGACAGTCTCCCGTTTACCATATTTCTGTGCCTCTTCCCACACGCTGCATCATTATAAGGAAAGGCCATGACAAAACCGCCTCTTGGCATTCCAGCACCAAGTCGACAACACCCTCAACTCCTTCCACAACACGTCGCCCTCCCTCATAAACTCCAAAACGGTTACTGCTTGACTTTGGCGCGTGTTACCCAGGGAGGACAGACCAACATCCATCCCAGCCCCGACACCTATGAACTGCAGAGTAAATATTTCTTCAGCCATTTTCTCCTGTCACCAACACACTCATTCTCATACCTAGTTTGGCAACCCCACTTGTGTAATTTTTTCTCTTCCCTTCTTTTTTTTTCTTTTTCTTTATTTTCTTTAGTTTCGAATTCAGATATCTATGTATCTACTTTCTCTATGTTTATATGTGTATATGTATGTATGAGAGAGAGAGAGAGAGAGAGAGAGAGAGAGAGAGAGAGAGAGAGAGAGGAGAGGACAGGCAAATTAATGAAAAGAATAGATGCTCCGTATGTTTTAAATATTTTCTGTGCATTTTCACTGGTCACTCTTTCGTTACATCAGGTATATGTCTGTACCACTCGGCCACAGACCCCATTTTTTTTCTTCCTCATCCGCTCTCTCCTCTGTCTATGCATGTCGTTTAACACACACACACACACACACACACACACACACACACACACACACACACACACACACACACACACACACACACACACAGTTGTTTCACACACGTATACACTCTCGCTTTTCACATAAACTCACATAATCGCTCCAACATACACAACCTCACCCATTCCATTTCACACTCACAAACACGAACACACAAACAGAGATACAGACACTCTTTCACACATGCAAACAAACGCTCTTATATGGACATATTCTTACACACAACACACAAATTCATGTACTACACACACACACACACACACACACACACACAAACTTCAGTCCATCTGTTTACATATTCCCTCTTTCACTAAGCAGAGTAACATACTGTGGTTAAAGATTACTAAGACCTAACCACGATGGCATTTTGTTAGTTTTTGTCATCCCAGACTATTTTTCATAACAGAAAGCATTCCTTTCACTGAATGGATCAGCAAAGCCTGTATCGTATTTCTTCAGTTCAATAAGTCTCTCCTAAACTGAGTAGAATAATCTGAAGGTTAGATACAAGGATTTTTTAAAAAGTGGAATGGTACACAAGACAAACATGCCATGAATATCTGCGTAGATCCACTCCTCAGCAGAAGACTGTATGAAGCCTAGAGGCTCAAAGCAAACGTGTATAATGACATAGTTAGCTCTGCAAGGGTTTCTCTAACAATGCCGTATTTAATTATAAAATGGAATCTCTCTCGGCAGCTTGGCAGTACATTTGGGTCGAACCTCTTCATCATCATTACCATTATCATCAGCATCATCGTCCTCTTACGAAAAGTGCGTACTTTACCCACTCCTGGAGGCTCCTGTGCTCACTGTTATGCGTCCCTAAGCTTTCTTCTTCTTTATTCGTCTTTATCTTCGCGCGTCTTCTTTTCGTCTTCACCTCTTTATTTGTTTTGCTTCATCCTTTTCACCTACTCCGCCCATGTTCCCTGCCCTGCCTCATATCCCACATGAAGTCTCATCAGCTGCTTAAGTGCCTGACAGGAGACGGAAAAGGTCAGGCAGGTTGAGATGAGATAGTTTTTAGGAGAGGGGAAGGGAGGCATTGGGAGTGAAAGGTTGAAAGAGGGGAGGAGGAGGAGACTTACTATAAGGGTTAATGAGGGCTGTATGCAACGCCCAGTAAAAGAAAAATCCTACCCTGAATGTAACCGTCTGTTATTTGCACGAATACATAGAAAAAATGTTCATCGTAGTGAAAATGTTAACACCTGCCACAGCAACGCCCTGTGTTACGTACAAATAAACTCACACTCTGGGAAAACATAATTCAGCCACATTGGTTAGTCTTGCTTTCGTAGGGATCGAGGTACCAAGCGAGTCCTAAATATAAAGGATCCAAAGCCATTTTGAACCATGAAAACTCTATACCAGATAGCAATTTTGTCCATTACTGCTTCCTCTTATGTATCCTTTTCTCACACAAGTTGGTTAGATATTTTGTAGAATTAGCTGTCCCTCTCTCAACAGGTATCCTCGTTATGGTCTGATACATCTCCCGTTATCTCTACCTCCAATATACTACTATTTATACTGTATATTCTTATGCAGTACATCACCTACATAGTCACTCCTGCTTGGCTGGAAGATGTTTGTGACAGTGAGGGGGAAGGTGAGAGGATAAAACAACACTCTTATAAACATCAGCTCAAGGCAGTGTATTAATATGGGTCTGCCTCAGGGATTTTTGTGGACACGTTTGGTTGCTTCGTTAACAAATTTTAGGGTATACTCAGGGTGTAGGATAGTGGAGGTGGGGAGTATGATTCGGGAGAGATATTAATATTTCATTTAACGCTCTTGAGATCCGTCGCGAACTTGGGTAGGTGAAGAGCCAGTTAGTTTTGATGATCATCATGATCATGATCATGGTGATGATGATGATGATGGTGTGTGTGTGTGTGTGTGTGTGTGTGTGTTCCACAATGCAGGAAATTCAGTAATTATCAGTTTTTGCGTTGATTCACAGTCGTGATTATCTATCCATCCATCCACCAATCTACCAGTCTGTCTGTCTGTCTGTCTGTCTCCCTGTCTATCTATATTGGCAGAGACTTTTTTGTTTTTTTCTGCAAAGTGGGACCTAAACATGAGTCCTTTCAATCGTTTCTCTCCCTCTGCAGATGGATATTATTCTGGTGAATCATTTAGCAGACCGGTTATATCAACATCAAGGATCGTTTCGCGGTTAACACCACGAATTTCACATGCATCCCTCTCATTAAGCACATCTTTTCCACTTTTTTACTTTGCCAGCACGTGATTTGGTGGATAATACACTCCCTCGGAGGAAAAGATCCAGCCCTACAATAGATCTCATTTGGATTACTACGGTAGAGTTACTCAGTACGTTATGAAGCTGTACGATGTGAATATATGCTTTCTTTGTACTGAATCTCTCGTGCCATTAAGGGTGCTGTTGGGATATGTAGGTACCAGGTGACTGTGAGCCTCTTGTCTCTGTGATGAGAGCTGGTGACACATTGTAAAGCAATTAGATAAAACTGTGTTCCAATCCTGGGTGCATCAAAGTGTGTTTCCTCTCTATCCGTACTCATCCAGCAGCATAATATGCCGTCTGATATAAATTCGAGGGTGGCGTGTTGTATTCTAGGGGAAGGAAGTGACTTGGTAAAATTCGATTCTCACAAAACGATCCTCGTGTAGTCGATAGGCATTAATAATATGCCTTCTTCTTCCTCGTCTCTGACTCATATTTAACGCTAGAAAGAAGGAACCGAAGGCCAGAAGCCAGCAAGATTATTTCTTCCAAGAAAAAAAAAACAGAAAATTATAACAGAAAACCAAATTCAAGATCCGCTAATTGCGAGATGCCTGGACACACTGCGTTTGAAAGACTGGAGGTTATAGGCAGTAGGATGTACAGCTGGATGAAGACAGTTCCAGAAGTGACCTGTTGCATACATGAAGGACTAGCAGTAACAGTTTACTCTTGGAGTAGGGAGTTGGACAGAAAAGGGATGAGGGTTATTACTGGCTTGGTGATAAGCGCCCAACGTAGTGGAGAGATGCAGGTAGACAGCTCTGAGGAGTAGCGGTCATTGAAGCAGGGATAGAAAATAGATAAAGGTACAACAGTGCTTCAAAGACACAGAAGTTGAAGGGAGCCAGTAAGAGAAGGAGTGTTATTGAAACAAAAAACCTTTACTCCACCTTGTTGAGAAGTGTTGTACGTGGGGCGCCTCCCCACATTTGAGAGTTGTACTCTTCACAGGAGGGGAATAAAACCGTGTATAAAGCCAACAACTGTGGAGGGGTAAAGAAGGCACAGAGTCGGCTTAGCACATCTAATCTCTTGGAAGAGAATGAAACCCCAAATATGTTTAAAGATGATGCAGGAATGAGCTGGATATTGCAAAAAAAAATTAGAGGATACTCATGCGGATGATTTTGATGGGATGAAAGATGGAAGAACTGAGTTTCTGGTGTACTAAAATATGATTATCTTTATCCTAGTCGGATATATGAGCCAAATCAGACATTAGGAGCGCCATAGCCTCATCCCTTGTCTCTTGAAGTAATTTCTGAGGTAGACACTGCGAGAAGCGCATGGAAAGGCGAAAAGTGGAATCATCAGCGTTTGAGTGGCTAGCGTCAAATGTATAGCTTAGAAGGGCATTGGTGACTAGAATAGAGCTGATGATAGCACAGAGCCCTGATGAATGCCACTATTGATAGCTCTAGGAGAAGAACAGTAGGCGCAGCAGCAGCTATAGAACGACCAGAAAGGAAACTAGAGATGAAGGCACAGATAGAATGAATGAAACAGTAAAAGGACAGTTTGGAAATTAATGATTTGTTTCAGACTCAGTCGAAAGCCTCTGAGATGTGAAGTACAATGTGACAAAGCTTTCACCAGTCCCGACAGGAGGATGACCAGGAGTCTGGGTGGTAGGTGTGAAGATCACCAGCGGAGAGTCCCTAACAGAACCCATATTGATGATGGCAAAGAAAGTTATGATAGGAAAGGTTTTTTAACCCCTTAGCTCCCAGAGTCCCTGCGTGAGGGATTTTGCTGGAAGGTGCTGGGTGTACCACTCTCCACCTGTCGGCTCATAGTGGCGAAGCTCATAGGTTCCTACCCTGAGGTTCCCTTCTTTTGTTTAAAATGCCCAGATCCGTTACATACTGGGGACGCGGGGTGCAAAGGTGTTAAATTTTGTTGTTATGAGTAGATTAAAAAAGAAAATGAAATACAGGATGCTAAAGCAATTGGACGATAGTCTGAGGGCTCTGAATGGCCACTTCTCTTTGGGACACGGTGACTGAAAGCAAACATCCAGCAAGAAATAAAGGTGCAAGTTGACAAATGCAAACGAGTTTACCTAGGCATGGTGTAAGAACAGAAGCACAGTTCTTCAGGACAACAAAAGGGACCCCAACAGGCTCATATGCCTTGTTCGTATTGAGGCCAGTGATGGCAGAAAATACAACAATTGAAGAAATTTAAGTATCAGCCATGAGGAAGTCAGAGGGGGGAAATAATGGAGGAACAGCACCGGAATCGTCTAAGGTAGAATTGGAGGACAAAGTCTGAGTGGAATTCTGCTTTATCAATAGAAGAAACAACTACAGAGCCACCAGAGTGGAAAAGAGGAATGCAGGATGATGAAATAAAGTTGTTAGATAGGTTTTTGGCAAGGTGCCAGAAGAGGCAGGAAGAAATAGAGTTGGAGAGTTCAAAAGCATTTAATAAGAATGAAATTATTTTTAGCACAGTGAAGATCAGACTTAACATGATTCCGGGCAGAAATATAAAAGAAATGAGACTCAAGGGTGGCTTGGCTCCGGGACCTTTTGTAGGCCCCCTTCTTGTTGTGAACATCATTAGAACATGCGTGATTAAACCAGATTTATTTGGCATTAGTCACAGGATAAGAGAAAGGAATGTATGCTTCCATGTGCAAAAGAATACAAGTAACCTCTGTAACGCACAAAGGACACTCAGATGGCCATGGAAGGAGTAATCATTCCAGGGAAAATAAAGAAGTACTGCCTGAGGGTCTCCCATTCAGCAGCTCCAAAGTGCCACAGCTGCCGCTTCTTGGGAGGGCCCACCGGCTTTGCTGGAGTGGTAGGACAGGTTAAGGTGATAATGTTGTGATCACTGGAACCCAATGGAGAGAAAAAATTAACAGCATAAGAAGAAGGATTAGTTTCAAGGAAGAGGTCAAGTATGTTGGAACTCTCTCCAAGGCAGTGAAAGATATGGGTAGGGTGCTGTACAAGCTACTGTAAATTATTAAAGATAGATAAGATGTTGACTTGTTAGCCAGGTGGATCAGCGAAAGGAGGGGAGAGCTAGACGTGGTGGTGAACACTGAAAGCACCTAGTAAGGAGATTTCACAGAAAGAAGAAATTTATAGGGTGTGTTTCATCTCAGAAGTAAGATTGTCGAAGAATTTTTCATATCAGAATTGGCAGACAAGCCAACAGCACAGATGTATTTAGTCAGAGAATGACCGATAGCTGAAGCCAGAGAGTAGAGAATTTAGAAGATTCAGGTTCAGGAACATGAGAGCAAGTGCAAGATATGTTGTTGCATACATATACACAACATACATATATGGTTTTGAAGTGAGTATAGGGATAGTAGGAGGATACAGAGAAATACAGCTGAGTTCGGTGAGGAAGAGAAGGTGAGACTAAGAGGAGGAGAAACGGTGTTCAGCAGAGAGAAAGTTTGAGGAAAGGACGTGAATGTTGCAGAAATGAAGAAGTGAGTCAGACAGTGGTTCAGGGCTTCTCTCTTGGTCGTCATTGGCAGAGAGGAGGATGGTGAGGACTTTTATGGTCCCCCCCTCCCTGGGAGTATTAAGGCTTGGTGTTGAGATGCCATTTTTTTTTTTTCTTTTTAGGAAGTGTATTGTGTAATGTGCATGTAGTATGTAGTTTGGTGTTGACAGTAAGAGGAACTTGTACTGGAGAGTATGGTGACCTGTTCTCCGTTTTACTGAAAGACTGAAAAAGTTCAGCAAAGGGACGGTCAGAAGCTAGTCCCGAGGGCTGATGAATCGGGAGCTCAAACCCTCCCGGCCATCAGCCTTCCACCCGCCTTTGGAGAACTGCCCTGATCGACTGGTGCTATAGTCGTCTCCCTGTAATGCACTAACTGAGAAATCTATCACGAAGACTGACTGTTCAGTGTTGTGCAGAGGCTGGGGGATCACATTGCCGTGCTGTTTGTACTGTAGACAATTAAAGAATATTACATCGTCCTGATTAAGTGGCTTAGTACGTAGGTTATGAGTTATTATATAGTTTTGAACACTCGTTTTAGAAGTGGCGTCTCGTATCCCAAGAGGAAGAAAAAGTTACTCACCAGTCAGCTCTGTAACTCCTTCAGTGTGGCGACTATATATATTTTTCATTTTGATTAGGGTACCACCAAGAAAATTTTGTTCGGTTCGGTATGGAACACTAGTGGTGGACGATTTAATGAAGGATTAATCTAATAACTCAAGTGCGAGAAGTTTATCCCAAGGTTTGATGAAATCTTTGTTGATATCTAGAATAAGCTAAATAATTCTTCACTGGAATGTAGGAGTTAATAAGAAACTTTTTTTTTTTTCGTTTTGATACTTTTAGGCAGGGTCATTTATCTACCCTAGTGTGTTCGTTATTGTAACTCCTTCACCCCGTTTCTTATTGTTTTTACTTCATTCGTACTAACTCGACGATTTTATTTAGCAGAGGAGAGATTTGTCGAAGCAGAGGAAAGATTTGTCGAACTGGAGGGATTAGATACAGCCGTCATTAACAACTTTTCAATCAGAAACCCTTCCTAGACTGAGAAGGATCGTATGGAGATAGCAGGACGAAAGTAGGCTATAAGTCCTCGGAGTCAAGGAATTTACTTCAGAGGACTTTCCTACAGCTAAGGAAAAAAGGGCGGGTGGTTGCAAAAATAAGAAAAACACTGGTAAGAAGTCCGAAGATACATTAGGTAGAAGAGGACTGATATGTATTCCAGCCATAAGGTATACTGATTATTCCCACAGTATGGTGCTTTGTATCAGTAATGCCATGAGTAATGTATCACTGTCAAGTAAAGTTCTTTAGTGATTCCCACCTCAAGGGGTCACACGTAAAGTTGACAACAAAACCCTCGTCGCCTCTCGTGTCGTTCTGTACATTTTGATAATTAGGATCATGCAGATGCAACGACTGACACATGAATATTAGGACACAGATCATGATATCAGTGTCGTTTGCTGTCGATTCACCTGACTCATCTGCAGAGTTTATGGAAAGCAAGAGAGATGACAGAGCTTTTCTTGTCTTTAGTACCGTCCCCTTTCCTCCTCCCCACTTCTGCAATTACAGGAAAACTTCATGTATTGAGCAATATGTCGCTGTTGTGTATGTTTTATTCGATTGTGTGGGCCTCTTATAGTCTTGAGTATAGACAGTATATATACCATGAAACGGGAGAAGGGGGTATTTATGTAACAGAGAAGTGTATGTGTGGGTTTGCTTAGTACTGAAATGAAGTACTCTGGTTGATAAAAATGAATATATACAGAACGCTAAGAAAAAGCATAGTGCAGTAGAAAACACCTCCATGCCATACACACTACCACACGATACACACTGCCATCCCACAGTCACTGCCAAACCATACACTGCCATACCATGAACTATCACACCTCATTCTGCCAACCTTACACTACCAAACAATACATTACCACAGTACACACACTACCATACCACACCATGAGTTGTATTTCAGGTGGCTTTGGGAATTTCGGATCGTCTCTCCCTTCACGAATTGTTCTTCACAACATAACTCAATATCCATTGCACCGTAAATCACTGATGGAAGCTATGCCATCGTCAAAATTTTATAGATATCATCAAAGAGACTTTGAAAGTGAAATATGCAAAATTAATTGCAAAGATGAGTTGCTTCGAAACCTCCTGTGGCACTTGGTATACGGAGTAATGTCACACCACACACTATACTACGTTACCTTACGTTAGCCTACCATAGTGACACCCTATTCATTACCACACCACACCCACTTATCACCAAACACTACCTTACCACTCAATACCACATCACAAACTACCACACCACTCACTACCACAACACACAGTACCGCATCAAATACCAATACATTACCCAGTGCATCACACACTTCCAGATCACTCATTAGCACACGACACGATACCACACTAGATTCCACCACACCACACGCTGTCACACCAAACACTACCACACCACTCACTACCACATCACACACGATCACACCACTTACTACTACATCACACACTGTCAGAACAAACAGTACCACACCACTCACTACCACATCACACACTACCACTCCACTCACTACCGCATCACACTACAACTCCACTCATTTCTACATCACGAGTTACCAAACAAAACGGTTATCAGTTTATTTCTTCTCCAGGCACGACGGTAGAGGATGACTAAGGCCGCTGAGTATTATCTGAGAGTGACGGCCGTGAACAGATAGCAGGAGGAAGTAAGGGAGAGAGGCGATAAGACAGAGCCGAGAAGACGTGTTACATACTGCAGATACCGGGAGATGGAGATTAATACCTCGCATGAACACAGTGATGTGTGGTCGTGTCCGGGAGGTTGTGAGTGAGGTATGGGTGTGGGGGTGAGAAAGGTGGGGGTGGGGATGAGGGAGAGATGTAGGTGTGATTGGAAAGTTGTAGTTGGGAGGTGTTAAGCGGATACCGGCAGATGAAGATGAAGATGAAGATGAAGATTAATAGTTAAGATGAACAGAGGACTGTGGAAAGTTTTGTGCATGTACGGTGTAGATGGTAAGCTGCTAGGTGACGCCAAGAGTTCTTATGATGGTAGTGAAGCATGTGTAAGGGTTAATGGGCATCTATATGAATGGTTCATGATCGGTGTGAGGGTGCGACAAGGTTGTGTGATGTCCCCATGGTTGTTCAATATATATATGGATGGGGTGATGAGAGAAGTAAAAACACCTGTAATGGAGAGAAGGTTGGCGTTGGAAATGAATGGTGATGGATGGAATATCTCAAATTTGTTGTATATGGTGATGCAGTACTGCTTGCAAGTATCGGACAAGAACTTGGTATGCTAGTGCAGAGTTTTGCTGTGGTCTGTGAGCGTCGTGCCTTGAGAGTAAAATGTAAAGAGTAAAGTGATGGTTATTGAGAGACAAGGTGACTCCCAGTGCGATGTTACAGTGAATGGAGAGAGACTGGAATTGGTGAGAGAGTTCAAATACCTGGGTACAGTGATAGAAAAGAAAAGAATATGTGCAAAAGAAGTTGAAAGTAGAGTGTCACAAGGAAGAGAATCGAAGGGTGTACTGAGATGGTATGGTCATGTGGAGAGAATGGATAACAACAGAGTGATGAAAAAGGTATATCTGAGCGAATTTGAAGGAGGGAGGAGGCGTGGTAGGCCAAGGAGGCGGTGGAGAGAGATGGTGGATGAGTGTATGAGGAAGAGAGGTTTGGAAGTCGGTGAGGCTAGGGAACTGACAAGAGATCGAGCTGGCTGGATGAATGCTGTGAGGAGAAGTGCATTATCAGGGATTTGGCACCCCGTTTTAACGTGGCAGCGTCCGGACTGACTCAATCAGATACGTTTATGTGAAGCTACAGAACGTGGTGAATGTTTTGGCGTATCCGATAGAGCCAGGATTCCGGGGGCTTTAATGATGTGTGAATAGAAGCCTGGCCTATTGGACTGGGCAAATTTGGGCTGTCTGGACACTGTTACTCGTCACCCTCCCCTAGGGTGAGAAAGGAGGTCCAGATGATGATGATGATGAACAGAGTGCTGTGCAGTCGTGTTTGGGAGATGGTAATGTGAATTTCGTGTGGAGGTAGGAAGCTTGACTGTAAAATGAAAGGTGTGGGTGAGGTGTGGTTGTTGATGGATAGTTGTGGGTGGGAAGTTTTGTTTGAAGTATGACGTGTAGGTGGCAGGAGGGTGAAAAGTTTGGGTGAGGGTGAATGTGCGTGAGTGATGTGTAAACGTGACTGAAAAGTTGTGGGTGGGAATTTTATTTTGAAGGTGTTAGGTGTGATGAAAATGTGTGATAGTGTATGGGGTTGGGTGAGGGTAAGGTAGTTGTACTGTATGTGCTAGTGAGGTGAGAAAAGTGGGTGAAAGTTGTGGTCTTTAGTAAGGTGTAGGGCGATGCAAAGGAGCGTGGGGTGTGATGCTGAAAGGTGAAGGGGGTACGGTGGTGAAGTGAGAGGAATGGATCAAGCGAGAGGCGTAGATGGGATGTGGAGGAATGAGGGTATGAAATAGGATAAGGGTGTGAGGAGTATAGGGTGCAGTGAATTGGTAAAATGTGGGGTGAAATGATAAGGTACTGTGGTTAGGGTAAGATGTGAAGTGATGTGGCAGGATGTGAAATATGTTACTGTATAAGATTTTAAAAGGTATACTGCTTAGCTGAGATAAGCTAGAAAAGGTTATAACGTCGAGGAATTGATCTCTGGGAGGTGTGCTGGGTGGGGAATGAGGGAGAAAGTACCGTGTTTAGCATAGTTACCACTCTGAGTACACCTTTTATAGCACACACACACACACACACACACACACACACACACACACACACACACACACACACATTCCTTCTTTCCTGATACGTGCTATTTTATTCTAATTACTTTATGTTTTTCGAATTGCGAAGATTTGATACTGTTTCACAACCCCTTCGTAATCGAGGAACTCTCTTAACCGAAAAAAAAAAAAAAAAAAATGCCGAGACCCAGAAAAAAAAAAAAAAACGTATTTGGAAAGGAGGCAACATTTCCTATGCCCCCAATATATTTTCAAGGCAAGCACATTGGAAAAACTTTATGCTATCTTTTCTTACAAATTTGGGTTTATAATTAGGTGGGCATGAGTGGCGTAGTGACACCTGTTTACATTTACCTGGCACCACCTCTCTCTGGCTTACAGTTTATGACCATTATAAAGGCGAGATTTATGGCATTACCCGCAGTGGACTTAATTAACATCTGGTGTGGCACCGAGGAACTGGGAGAGACGGGTGTAATATGAGAGAGAGAGAGAGAGAGAGAGAGAGAACGTTGACGGAGAGAAATAAGTGGGCAGAGGGAGAGCAAGAGCTAAACATCCGCGTGCGAGGATCCTTGAATGACTGATGATACTCTGAGGCGTGAGTGGACAGGAGAGTGGTGATGATGATGATAATGATGGTCGGGATGACAGGAGGATGCAGAAGTGAAGGGAAAGGGTCGAGTGAAGTGAGAGTTGGAGATGACGGCTTGGGTGTGTCAAGGTGTGGTTAACCCTTTTGAGTCAAAGACTCTCTTTACGTTTTATTCTTATTGTTCCCCAACGACTTTATTTATAACTAAAACATCTTAAAATTGTCCAAGGAGAGTTTGGTAAAGAAATACCTCCCACAGCCATTGCCTATAGAAGCTGAGATATAAAGAGACCTTTAGGTCAAGGACACTTATATTCTAATGTCATCTTAGTTCATAAAGATCTATAAGTCCACCAGGTTTGGCGGCTCTAGATTCATTCTTTCATGTAAAATCAGATGACATATCTGTCTTTCGGAATAGCCCAAAATTTGGACCATCAGAGACTAAAGGTCCGATCTGAAATATATTAAGCACTGCATTTTAGCCATATCCCAAGTATATGCCATAAAAATTCTACCCCTGTAATTTACAGTAAGTGGTTTGCTTTATATCGCGTCCACACGTGCCCTCGAACATATGTTAACAACACGGCTGGGAACATGTTTGGATACATGTATGCAGCAGTATTTGGACAGATGTAAGCAAACATGTTTTAGCCCAGCTTCGAACACTGGCAGCAGGGGCGACGGGATAAGTGTGTCCATACAGGGGCAGCCGAGACTTCATCATGATGTTGCCAACATGATGTGGACGCTGCTGTTCCCAGCATGAATGCAGCGCGTTCGTTATTGTGTTGCATACATGTTGCAAGCACTAATTCGAACACACGTGTGGACGATCACTTAGCGTCATTAATGTTTTTTTTTTAATATTTTTTCGGATTCTATCCGGGTTCCAGCAATCGAATCAGGATGATATTTGGTTAGATGAAGTAACCATCCAGTACGATAATATGGCAAAGAAAGAAGGCTGTAGCTCAAACACTGAGTGAATGGCACCGATTAAGATTCTCCCTAGAATATTATTGACAAAAACATGAAAACTTCCCAAGGGATGTGGGAAGTTTTAATAAGAGATCGCCTTAGTAGTGATAGGGTTTATAAAGGCCGTATCACTCATCTCCACTACGAGAGGTTTGCCCGAAGTTGAATCAGAGCACAGGGAGATAGGAAAAGTAAAATTATATATATATATATATATATATATATATATATATATATATATATATATATATATATATATATATATATATATACACACACAACGTCCTCGGGAGGAAGGGATTGAGTCCCTCAACTAAGAAGATGTCTTTTTCATATATTCTAGATATCTCATGATGGCCATATTCAGCTTAGCGCAGAGTTATCAAACTGAAGAGGTTTTATATATATATTGTTACATAGCCTGTGATTTCATCATCCCTTGTATAATTCTAACTTATGTTACAGTTTTGTTCATGACTGCATCATCCTTTGTATGATCCTAATGTACAGTATGCTGCATGTTTGTTCACGATTCGCCATGTGGCTTCCATAGTGACCAGGCTTGCGTGTTCTACCTCACTTCCCCCTTCTCCCCCTTATAGTAGAGTAAGTCGTTCTTTCTGTTGTTCAGAGCAGGATTGTCAACTCTTCGTCCTCTATGCCTTCATTTGCGCGTCCTTCTTACAAGTTGAATCAAGCTCTGCCGGCCCCCAATATAATGAGCTCAGTCTCTGCATTAGTTGCCACTTAGATCTACTCCTCATTCTGTTCACATCTCTGTCCTCCCCTGTACAGTATATTATTATTTTTGTGAGTGCTCAGGAAGTCTCCAGCCATCTAGCTGCTGTATAATTTGAGTATAAGTGTTATTACCATTTTTTTTTGTACTGTTTAGCCTAAGGCGTTAATTCGTAAGCCTGGTTAAGTTTTTATGATTCATGTTGGCTCCATGCTGTCAGCCAGTATTAGTAATATTTTGTATCTGTAATAATATTATATCTTGCTTTAGCTGAGCATTGTTCGGTTCTCTTATTTATCAGGGCTGACTTAGATAAATTTGTTCTTGCTAAATTCGTGTTAATAGAGGCTATTGCAGTTAACCATATACGTAACCTGTTTTGCCATTACATTATCCTTATGAGTCCTGAATTTTTAGTTGTTAGTTTGAGCATTACTCTTTAACTTGTAATTTTACCTAAGTCTTTTGTTTTGAACCTGGAACTTTGCGGGACAGTAGTGATTTTAGTATTCTCACTTGAAGTGTTATTTATCTCTCTCTGTTCCGTAACATTAATTTGACGACCTCGCCACGATATTCAGGATATTATCATAAGGATATTGCTTGATATTTCGTGACTGTGATTTATTCATGATGTCTACTATTACTACTCTTGATGAAGCCAAAGATTTTTTGTCAAATGTGCGAACAGTGTGTGATGTAGAAAACAGAACAAAGAATAAACTTAAGCTTGTTGCTCAACAATTGGGAATTGCTGTTCACTCTCTTTCTAAAGATCAAATTGTTGGCATGATTAATAAAAGCTTGTTTAATGTAACTCCTCCAGATGAGCAAACGCAGATTGAAATAGCTAAGTTTCAGCTAGCCCTGCAGGAGGCTCGTGCTAAGGAGGCTGAGTTTCAGGCACGTGCTAAGGAGGCTGAGTCTCAGGCTCGTATTCAGGAGGCACAAATTGAACTTGCTAGGATTCAGGCAGACCATGAGTATTGCATGAAACAAGGTGGAACTAGATTATCTAGCTCTGATGATTTTGATGTGGCTAAAAATGTTAAACTTGTCCCTAGTTTTAATGAATCTGATTTAACAAAGTATTTTCAGTTGTTTGAGAGGGTAGCTACAGGTTTTAATTGGCCCCAGAAGTATTGGCCAGTACTCCTTCAGAGTGTTCTCACCAGTAAAGCTCAAGTAACTTATGCATCTTTGCCTCAGGATCAATCTGATAATTATGATGTAGTTAAGAGTTTGATTCTTAACCCGTCATGTCCCGAGGTTTTCCGCACCTCCGACATCCCCCAGTCCCGAGCCTTTTTGGAAAAATTTTTTTTTGGCTCAAACTTCCGCTTAGATTGAGAAACGAAGGAAAATCACCAAGAAA
Source organism: Coenobita brevimanus (assembly GCF_032717465.1). Taxonomy (NCBI): domain Eukaryota; kingdom Metazoa; phylum Arthropoda; class Malacostraca; order Decapoda; family Coenobitidae; genus Coenobita; species Coenobita brevimanus. The sequence goes on from NC_136966.1 coordinate 5,935,637, forward strand.
GGGCTTACCATGGTCTATAAGTGGTCAAAACAGGTGAGGTCCCCCGCGCCAGGTATCGTATTCTATTATGGACATGCCAGGCGCTCACGTTTTCTATGGTAAGGAATACTGAGAGAAACAACACACACCTCTATATTTAATGAATTTGAACTAATAAACAATAACAGTAACAATATAATGGATTTCAGACACATATATATGAAAAATAAGCATTGTACCATCGTGCGAGCATAGCGAGTTAAGTCCGAGTCGTAACATGCTATATGCTAAGTTTCTTGTATCAGTCAAGATATTATTTTTTCTACTTGTATACTTTTGTTTCAATGACATTTTACCAATTACAACTGTTTGTAAGTGTTTTCAGATGTTTTCATTCATTATGATGACATGCAGCATAAGTTTAGTGCACATCAGCTTAGTAAGCGCACTCGCTATGACTTGTATTTCAACATACCCAATTGTTTTATCACTTTCCTATTATTTTCCCTTTACATAGAACCTTTCCTCCACCACTGTAAATGTTTTCAATTATTTACATTCATTACGAGGGCATTTAGCAATATGCTAGCGCATATTCACGTAGCAACCACGATCTCAAACACTCGTGTTTCATCTTCTACTTTATTTATTCACTCCAGTTATAATTTCCCACTTACATTACACACGTTTGCACCCCTATACTGCACTGTACATACTTACTGGCATTATTTATTCAAGTGAGCGTGAGAATATCGCATGAAAATACCCTCGCAATGAATGTTTCGACCAACATAATACTCACACACTTATTTACTAATTCTTCACATATATTAAACACTTTACCACTTGTTGACTTCTATTTTCACTATTACGGGCCTTATTCATTCAACTGAGCGTCAGGATATCGCATCTCTTTACACACGCTATGAATATTTGACTTAGAATATATTTCAGCACTTACAATAATTTGAACTTATATTATACCCGTAAGCATTTCCAATAATAATAATTATATAATTACGGGCCGTATTTATTGCACTGAGCGAAAGAATATCGCATCATAAAACCCTCGCTATGTATGTTTCCACTTACAGCATATTTATACACTTACATACAATTTTTGCATTTATGTTATACCCGTATGCACTTTATACTAATATTTGGAGATCAACATGACTGATAATTTCACTGAGCGTCTGTCTGCCACATTTACTTCATAGTTTCAGCGTCCTGTCGCATTCACACCATATCAGAATTGCATCAACGTGTGATATTCGCTGAAACATGGGTGAATACAAGGACCCACGTCACACTCCACGCACTCATAGCGGGTGTCCTTCCTCTGTGTCGTGAGTCTCACCCGGGAATTGCTACACACGTGACACCTGCGCTGGGGCCTAGGTCTGTTTGGCTGGGGAGGGATAGGAGTGGGGAAATGGCGGCCGGATATTCTCAGGGGAGTTTGGGCAATAGGGGCAGTGCGGGTGTGATGTTGGGGCCTTTCTACAGCATAACATGCAAACATCTCTCTTGTGAGCTCCCTCACAAACCCTTCAAAGGTTTCCTGAACTCCTGTTGTCATGGCGTGAAGGTGGTGGCAATTCAGAGCAGTGATGTCTAGCAAGTGAAAGAACAGTTTCTTATACCACTTCATCGTGGTCCTGGCACACTCTACGTCGATATCATGGAGTCTGACTGGTCCATGAGGCGCATGTTTATGTTATAGTCCATGACACACTCAGGTTTCCAAATATGATGCCTGTTCTCGCTACGGTAATCAACTGAATCAGTACGGTGCATCAAGGGGCGGTGAACCGTTGACAAGAGGCTTACTTCTCTATTGTGGTTCCACACAGTTCCAAGGATGTTGTTGGCTTTGAAGAAGACAACCTCATTCCTTGCAAGTTTCCGCCCTATCTTGGCCATGTGACGCCGGTTCACCTTCACGGTTCCACAGACTCCTGTTTCATGCGTGTGAAGATAATGAGCGAGAAGAGGGCTAGTGTACCAGTTGTCCAGGTAGAGGACTTGACCACGATGAAGGTAGTCTTCTATCATCGTCTTTACCACTTCCCGACAGTCCAATACTTCGATCTTCTATTATGTCTGTCTGTGTACCGATGTACAAGACTATATCTTGCATGTATCCAGTCCTACAGTCGCACATAACAAAGATCTTGAACCCAAAACGGTGCCTTTTGCTCGGTATATACTGCCTAAATGAAATATTGGCTCTCCACAACACGAGACTCTCGTCTATGACGAGGTCTCTATAGGGATAGAATGAGGAATGAAAGGTTTGCTTCAGGTGATCAAAGACCAACCTAATTCGCCTCATTTTATCAGTGTCGTTCGCATTTGCAGGATCATGAGCATCATAGAAATGGAGGCGACTTAGAATTTGTTGAAACCGATTACGGCTCATCACTTGCTCAAATATTGGGGTAAACAAAACAGGGTCCCTTGTCCAGTAAGCAGGAATTCTGTTCTTTCGTAAAATACCCATCAAAAGAACCAGGGCAAAAAATAGGAACATTTCTGAAAGGGAGACAGGGTAATCATATATGATAGAATGCCTACTCCTTGTTCCCAATCTTTCACTCTCAAGGCGCTGGGTGCTTGCAAAAAGGTTAGTTTGGTATACAATTTGCTCCACAAATGGCTGACTAAAAAACAGGTGGAAAAAATCCAACTTGGTGGAATTACGGTGAATTCTGGGAGCAATGCAGCCAGAGCGCCCCTGCTCAGTGAAGGGGTGAATGAGGGGAGAAAAATCACTCCCATCCTCCCAATTCCATCCCACAAATCCCTCATCCCCATCATCCCCATCACTGCCTTTGTCTGGGTGGGGAGGAGATCCTGGTGGGGGAGGTGGGGGAAAAGGAGTGCAGAGGGCTTCCCCACTGTCACTCCTCTTCCCTCTGCCTTTACTCTTTCCCTTTCCCTTACCCTTACGGCCTTGAGGAACATTAGGGGGCTGTGGGGATGAAGTAGTGGAATATTGGGGAGCAGAAGACATGCTGGGGAGTGGTTCCTCCCCACCTTCCCCCTCCATGACAACACCACGTGCTTTCTCACGCACCCTAGCTCGACCATGTGATAGGGGATATTGGGGAGCATAAGACGTGCTTGGGAGTGGTTCCTCCCCACCTTCCCCCTCCCTCACAACCCCACGTGATACTGAACACACCCGCACTCGCCCACGTGATACACTATGCCCCCTCACACTACCTAGGGAGAGCAATGACTCACTCACGTCACTCTCACTTTCCCTAATCCTCCCTGTACTTTCCCTTTCACTCCCCACTCCCTCCACGGCACTTCCTAACTCCCCAAACAAAATGCTAGGCCCATACCTGCTCGTCCGACGTGGTGTGCGCTCTGGGCCACGATGAGTGATTACCTGACGTCCATACCACGTGGCAGCACGTCCCACGACTCCGTCCTCGTCCTCGTCCTCGTCCTCGTCATCGAAATCTGGTTCCAAATCACGTTGGGGATAGGCATAGGATGTTGCACGTGGCTTCTTGGCCTGCTGCCCCTCTCTAACAGCACGGTAAGTCATGTACTGCCGCTTCCTGGGAGACAGAACTTCCTCGTCACTGCTGGTGGTTTCTTCCTCCTGTGGCTGCACATAATCTTTATCCACAACCTCGTCGTCCAGTGGGGAATCACTGTCACCTGTAAAGGCGTCCAGGGCGGCTTGAATTTCGCCCTCTGAGAGACCTCTCTTAGCCATGTCTGAGCAGGACCGTTGCTACCAGGTGAGTGGATGAGTGGCGGGTTAGTGCGGGTCGTGCGGGGTCACCGAGTGTCCCTGCCTGGTGGCAGGTAGGGGAAGGTCATGCGAGGATACGTACCGCAAATCAAGTGCGAAATTTGAAAATTGTCGAAATTATGCACTTTGCAATTGCACGACGTACCGGTACGTCTCCGGGACTGGCAAATGTAAATTATTGCAACATACCCATACGTCGACAGGACGGGGCAGGTTAAGGCCTATGAACTTGTTCCTGAATCCTATAGAGTAAAATTTAGGACAACTTATAAGCAAGATAAGCAATCTCATGTTGAGTATGCAAAAATCAAAGAAGATCTGTTAGAGCAGTGGTTAAATTCTAAGAACGTAAATTCTGATTTTGATAAATTTAAGCAGATGATTTTGCTGGAGGACTTCAAAAGGTGTATTAATAAAGATGTAAGCCTATATCTTGATGAGAATAGATAATTTGTCTGATGCTGCAGTTTTACCTGATGAATATGTTCTCATTCACAAGAGATATTCTACAGAAAAAAGGAAAGCTGAGAGTAAGTACGTTGCCTCTACTCAGAGTACAGGTAACAGGAAAGAGAATAAAGATGATGTTTCTCAGGAAGTAAATACCAGCTCCATCTCTAGATTTCAGAAAAGTAAATGTACTTATTGTAGTAAGCTTGGTCATACTACGGAGATATGTTCCAGGAGACAGCATGATGTGAACAAAAAGGAGTCTTTAAATATTCAGTCAATTGGTCTAGTGTCCACCCTTGATAGTTCCCAGAATTCTTTAACCGAGTTAACTGAACCTGCTTTGAGGGGTAAATTAATTTCTCATGATGAAGCTCCTCTTTTTAGCAGTAACGTGGGTGACACTCTCAAGAGTTCATATGCTAATTTCCTGTCTGATGGTTTTGTCAGTCCTCTGGACAGTAATGACAGGAAATCAGTTAAAATATATCGTGATACAGGTGCTTGCCAATCCCTTATGCTGACCAGTGTTCTAGGCTCTAATGTTAATTCCTCTGATGAAACTGTAATCTTACAAGGTGTAGGGAATAATTACTTCTCTGTCCCTCTGTGTAGAGTGAATTTAGAGTCTGGTTTTGTTAATGGTTCTGTTATGGTTGAGTTGGTTGAGACACTTCCAATGTCAGGTGTAACTTTCTTACTTGGAATTGATATTGGTGGAAGTCAAGTGTGTCCAGCTCCTCAGTTGTCTAGTGAACCAGTGACTGCGACCCAGGATTGTGATGTCCCTGATGTGTTCTCTGCATGTGCTGTCACTAGAGCTAAGTCTAAAGTTACTGGTGACTTAGAGGATAATGATGATGATGATGTTATCCTAGCTGACACTTTTCTTGCTAATTTGGACCACTCACCAAATGAGGCAGTACCCTGTAGTGTTGATAATTTGTCTCGTCAAGAGTTGGTTGAGTTGCAGGTTGCTGACCCTAAGTTGAAAGGTCTAGCTAACTCTGCTTGTAGTGAGGAAGAGTCAGCTGGTGCTTCTACTTGTTATTATATAAAGTCAGGAGTACTTATGAGGAAGTGGAGACCCCCAACAGCATCAGCCGACTGTGAATGGGAGGTTGTACATCAAGTTGTCATCCCTCGTGTTTGTAGGCAGGATATCATTAGAGTGGCTCATGATTCCAGTTTGGCAGGACACCTTGGAGTGAGGAAGACTGTGGCACACATTTTGAAACACTTCTACTGGCCAGGTATCTTCAGAGATGTTTCCTGGTATTGTAAGTCTTGTCACACCTGTCAAGTTGTGGGGAAGTGTAATCAGACCGAAAAGGTTGCACCTGTAGTTCCCATTCCTCCTTTTGAGGCACCATTCACCCGTGTGTTGGTGGATATTGTGGGCCCTCTTCCTAAGACTTCTTCAGGATTTTCTTATGTGTTGATCCTGATTGATATGGCTACTCGTTATCCTGAAGCCATTCCACTTAGAAATATCTCAGCAAAGAACGTGGTTAAGGAAATGCTAGGGTTCTTCACCAAGTTTGGTCTGCCCAAGGAGGTACAGTCAGACCGGGGAAGTAATTTCATGTCAAATGTTTTCAAGCAATCTCTGAAAGAGTTGGGCATCACCCACATCACGTCTTCAGCTTACCATCCCCAGAGCCAAGGAGCGTTGGAGAGATATCCTCAAACACTCAAATCGATGCTCAGGAAATACTGTTTGGAACATCAGAAAGATTAGGATAAAGGTCTTCCATTCGTTGTGTTTGCCGCAAGAGAATCTCCAAATGAATCACTGGGCTTCTCACCCTTTGAACTACTGTTTGGCCATGAAATAAGAGGACCCCTTAAGCTACTCAAGGAATGCTGGCTCTCGGAGGAAGATGACGTCAACCTGCTGGAGTATGTGATGAAGTTCAAAGAACGGCTGTCCACTGCTTTACAGCTGGCAAGAGAGAATTTAGGAGCTGCTCAGCAGGAGAAGATGAAGACTTGGTATGATAAGAAGTCCAGGTTACACCACTTTCAGCCAGGAGATCAGGTTTTGATTCTGCTACCGGTGCAGGGCAACCTCTTCAAGCCAAATTTAGTGGTCCTTATTTCGTGGAGAAGAAACTCAGTGATGTCAACTATGTCATCGCCACACCAGATCGTAGAAAGAACAAGCAACTTTGTCACATGAACATGCTAAAATTATATCACAGGCAGGACGAAAATAACCCAGTCTGCACTGTAGCTGTTCCACCCGAGTCTGCAAGTGAAGCTCTCCCATGCAGCATGAGCCTGAGTGATAGTTTGGGGAAGAATCCTGATATCATGAATGATCTCCAGACTAAGCTTTTTCATCTAGCTCCCGAGGAAAGGCAGGAATTTTCGGCATTACTGCAGGAGTACCCGCAAGTGTTCTGTGACACTCCAGGAAGAACCACTGTGTTGATGCATGATGTTGATGTTGGAGACGCAAAGCCAATTAAACTGCCTCCTAACCGTGTGAACCCAGTGAAAGTTCCTCTCATCCAGAAGGAGCTTGGCTACCTGTTGGAGCACAAGATGATTGAGCCCTGTCAGAGTGAGTGGAGTTCTCCTGTCACTCTAGTCCCTAAGCCAGGTGGGTCACAGCGGCTTTGCATCGACTACAGACGTGTTAATCAGATAACCAAAACAGACACTTACCCTCTCCCTCGCGTGGAAGATTGCATAGACTACATCGGAAAGGCTAGGTACATAAGTAAGTTTGATCTGTTAAAGGGATACTGGCAAGTACATATGACTGAACGTGCTAGGGAGATCTCATGTTTAGTAACACTAGGAAAGACTTTTGCATGTTCTGTAATGCCATATGGTATGAAGAATGCACCAGCCACTTTTCAGAAGCTCATAAATGTTGTAACAGAGGGTTTGGCAGGGTGTGTTGTTTATATTGATGATGTATTCATCTTCAGTGACAACTGGAAAGATCACCTATGCCATGTCAGAAAATTTCTTGAACGTTTGGTTCAGGCTAATCTTGTAGCTAATTTATCAAAGTGTGAGTTTGGTCAAGCTAAAGTTCAGTACCTTGGGTATATAATTGGTGATGGACACGTTGCACCACCAGGAGCTAAGGTTCAGGTTATAAGTGATCTTCTCAAACCTAAAAGTAGGAAAGAGCTACAAAGATTTTTGGGAATGGTAGGTTATTACAGGAGATTTGTTCTTAACTTTTCAATTCTTGTATCACCACTTACAGACCTACTGAAAAAGGGAGTTAAATTTGTCTGGACTGATAACTGTGAATCCTGTTTCAGCAGACTTAAAGCTATCCTATTAAGTCAGCCAGTGCTTGCTACTCCAAATTTTGCTAAGCCTTTTAAGATGGCTATTGACACAAGTGATACAGGAGCTGGGGCTGTTTTGCGCAAGAGGATGATCAAGGTATTGAACACCCTGTATCTTATTACAGTAAGAAGTTCACTCCACCTCAAAAGAACTACTCAACTATTGAAAAAGAGCTTTTGGCCTTGATTTTGGGTTTACAGCATTTTTCATTTTATTTGTGTTCTGGTTTTGACCCCATAGTCATTTATACCGATCATAACCCACTGAAATTCCTTAGTAAGTTTAAAGATAAAAATCAGAGATTGACAAGATGGAGTCTACTTCTTCAGGAGTATTCATTAGACATACAACATGTCAAGGGGAAAGAAATTGTTATTGCAGATTGCTTATCTAGACTTTAGACAGATTGTTTTAGAGTAATAAGAAATTTCCTTTGTAAATTTATTTTTTTTTGTGGGGAGGTGTTACATAGCCTATGATTTCATCATCCCTTGTATAATTCTAACTTATGTTACAGTTTTGTTCATGATTGCATCATCCTTTGTATGATCCTAATGTACAGTATGCAGCATGTATGTTCACGATTTGCCATGTGGCTTCCATAGTGACCAGGCTTGCGTGTTCTACCTCACTTCCCCCTTCTCCCCCTTACAGTAGAGTAAGTTGTTCTTTCTGTTGTTCAGAGCAGGATTGTCAACTCTTCGTCCTCTATGCCTTCATTTGCGCGTCCTTCTTACAAGTTGAATCAAGCTCTGCTGGCCCCCTATTTAATGAGCTCAGTCTCTGCATTAGTTGCCACTTAGATCTACTCCTCATTCTGTTCACATCTCTGTCCTCCCCTGTACAGTATATTATTATTTTTGTGAGTGCTCAGGAAGTCTCCAGCCATCTATCTGCTGTATAATTTGAGTTTAAGTGTTATTACCATTTTTCTTGTACTGTATAGCCTAAGGTGTTAATTCGTAAGCCTGGTATGGTTTTTATGAGTCATGTCGGCTCGATGCTGTCAGTCAGTATTAGTAATAGTTTGTATCTGTAATAATCTTATATCTTGCTTTAACTGAGCATTATTCGGTTCTCTTATTTATCAGGGCTGACTTAGATAAATTTGTTCTTGCTAAATTCGTGTTAATAGAGGCTATTGCAGTTAACCATATATGTAACCTGTTTTGCCATTACATTATCCTTATGAGTCCTGAATGTTTAGTTGTTAGTTTGAGCATTAAACTTTAACTTGTAATTTTACCTAAGTCTTTTGTTTTGAACCTGGAACTTTGCGGGACAGTAGTGATTTTAGTATTCTCACATGAAGTGTTCATTATCTCTCTCTGTTCCGTAACAATATATATATATATATATATATATATATATATATATATATATATATATATATATATATATATATATATATATATCACTCGTTTTTATTAATTCCTTCACTAGTAAACGTCCTGCCAAACTTGAAGACTATCATCTGGAAGCAGTAAACAAATACTATACCTCGTCCTCATGAGACTGAAAGGATTTATAAAGGCTGTATCTTACTCCTCCGGTGTAAAAAGTCTCTCCTATGCTGAATAATGCCTTCAGGAGGTAGCAAGAACAGACTATAAAGTACATCCTGGGGTTGCAGGGATTAAATCTGCATGAGGAAGAAGGAGAAGGAGCCAGGGTCGTAAATACCTGCATATATTGCTGCTGCAGCCACAGGAGATGAAAACAGATAAAAGAATTGCAAAAAATATTCGTGTAAGTTGCCCTTTTTACACTATTTATTTATTAATCTACATTTATTTATTTGTCTGATCATTCATTTGCTATAAAGGCCACAGTAATCAGCAAAACTGTCTACCAGACCTCCATTGCCACCTACCTACCTGACTGGCATATTCAAAAAATTTCATCACGGGAAAATAAATAACATATATTGGGACCCATCCCTGACATTTGACGAGGACCACCGAAGAAGGGTCAGCATCAGTGTCTGTTACTTGAACAAGAGTCGTTAATGCTAACCATCAGTTTTTACAAAGTCATAATATTTCTCCGGGGTACGTCACGCAACAATGGAATTTACAGGTAGATACCCATTTGTGCTGCTGGTTGAACAGGGAAAAGAGGAAAAGAAGCATTTCCAATAATTTATCAGGCTCATAAATCGAAATCAGGTTCATCGTCTTGAGCCCTGGATTGCTAACCATTGTTCCACCGGCACCCCGAAGAGAGCATTCTGTTTCAACAAATGTTTATACACCTCGAGCCAGCACACAGTGCGTCTGCTGGGCAAACGTGGGTGTGTTATCGGCTCCATCACTCAGTCATAATTGCTCAGCACATTTTCCAAGGACGAGAGCGTGGTTTATACGAGCTTATGCCAGTAGAATTTTTTTCCATGTATGAATCGATGGGTTACGAGACTTAAGGACTCGACCGTGTTTGTGTGTCCTACGCGGAAACCTGTCTTTGTTACATCAACTTCCTAGACGCCCGTCACAGCAGGACGTCATAGCCAACTTTGTAACAGAGGAAGAAAAACATATGATTAATAAAAGATTTTAATTCTGTAAGGTCCTTATGGCCCAAACCACGCGATAGGTGTATATGTATCACCACGTCCTAAAAACACCCATAATAGCCCAGCAGTTGTGATGGTGGTGCTCTTAGCTAAGTACAGGAAAGATAGGTGGATATGTGTGCCCAGGTGGTGAAGGTTGATGCTTGCTTGGGGCTATTTTTTTTTTTTATGTATTTCTTTTTTCCATTGGTGGACTCACTTGTCAATAATAAAGGATGAAAAATAACTGTAGAAAAAAGGGAAGCCGAAATATATTCATACCGACGTACAGTACAGTGATGCCAGGTCACTGCAGCGGCGTCTTTATTTATTTATTTTTTTCTACAGTTTATTCTTGTTACGTTCAGAAGGCTTTATCCAGGTTAGTAAGGATCTCTCGCATCACCGGCTAAAAAGTCTATATCTAACTCCAGATCCAAGTCTCTTCTACGCTGAGTGACATCGGCTAATAGGGGCAAAAATATGCAGAAAACTGTGTTCTCAGACTGAAGGTTTTAAGTTAACATTGTACGAAATGACTGATACTCATATATTTTGTACCTAAACAGCAGTAGTACCGGTAATTATTGTTGTAACCACAGGTTCACCCAGATGTGAACCCAGCTGACGGCATACTGATGTTGCCTGCCTCCTGCAATCCACCATCCCCCTTTCTGGGGATAAGGAAGGAGTTGAGGGTGTTTGGATAACCAGGCAGCGGAGCCGCCCAACTATGTCAGTGCCAACGCGCGAAGAAGTCCCTCTCCAGCATCAACCTCAACACTAAGGAAAAAAGACGATGAGTAAATCCAATGAACAAGTGTAAGATGAAAAGTGGATGATAAAGATCATTTCGATGTATTGACAGAAGTCTCAAAGTACTTGCCTACACCTGCAACAAAGAGTAATTTGATGTTATGAACAAGGAAGCGAAAAGTTAAATAAATGCTATATACAGCAGTGAAAAAGTATAGATGATAACAGATCAATTAGACTGAGACGATTATAAATAAAAACCTTTGAACACTTGCCCACATCTGCAACACAGAATAAAATATGATAATGTTCTTGGGAGAAATTATGATATCTTTAGCTGGGCAGAAGAGCGCAAGAGTTCAAACGACTACTTCAAGACAATACAGACAATCATATAAGAGTCAACATGGTACAGTACTAGAGAAAGGGAATCCAAAGCTCGTTAAGAAGAGTAGGATCATTATTCAGTAGATTAGCGTGATTTCCACGGAAACAGTCAGAAAATAAATCTGATTTCTGACGCTAAGAATATTTATATAATTCCTAATGCAATAATAGAAAGTTTTCTTTCTGACTTTTGTTAAAATAATGATTAAACTGATGTGATATAAAGAATGCGTGTTGGATTTTCTTTTCTGCAAGAGTTTCTAGAATTTTTTTCTGACAACAATATTTTTTTATTATTTCTAACCATATAAATCTATCTATCTATATACCTAGGCTGCTTCCCCCAAGGAAAGGGAGGTAGCCGAGACAGGACGACACACTCCCCATTTACTCATCCATTCAAACACATTCATTCGCATCTTAGCCCCAAAGGGGAGAACGGACAGATCCTCCCCGCACCACACCGCACAAGGGTCAACTGCGCAATGCAATCAGTGACATCCGCAGCAGGGCCCGACAGCAGAACTGGTTTACCCCTGCCACATCATAACAGACCCATCCCCTTACCCGTACCTGATATATATATATATATATATATATATATATATATATATATATATATATATATATATTTATGCTGATATCCACAAGGAAAAGGAAACACGATATATTCCGAGCGCTTTCGTGTCTTCACATCTTCGGGGGAGAACAAAGTGAAGGAGTTGGAGTACACGTGTCATTTTTATGCAGAAAGAGGGAAGGAAAGCATAAAAATGACAGGTGTACTCCAACTCCTTCACTTTGTTCTCTCCTGAAGATGTGAATACACGAAAGTGCTCGGGATATATCGTGTTTCCTTTTCCTTGTGGATATCAGCGCATCTGTCTATTTATCAATCTATCTGTCCATCAATCAATCAATCAATCAATCTATCTATATAAGTGTATCTATCTATCTATCTATCTATCTATCTATATATATATAACGATTTTCGCTGGAGCAAAACTTTTATATTGCTGAACAAAGAAGGAATGACTGAGCATTGCTCGTGGTAAGAGAGGACGGTAATGAGAAAGGAGATTTGGAATACCTTTAATCGTCTGCAACTAGTTCTGTGTTGCTCTTATATGCTCGTCTGCTTCCCTGTGACTGGCGTCTGCACTAATAATGATACTCGTTTGAACTCTTTCAGACTCTTTCAAAACTCAAATGCGTCCCTGGGTAAGGTTTCGACGAGTCTGTTGCGTATATTCCTGTTGACTTGAAAACACTGACGGTAACATTTTTTTTTCTCTCAAATATTACATTATTACGAAAAGATTTACCTGGATTCCATATAGACGAAATCTGTCATCCTTGTCGATTTCATTACGTGGAAACCAACGAACTACAGAAGAGGTGGCATTTTTGGAGTTTCATTTATGCACAGAAAATCAGATTCCTTAAAGCTTTATATGCTGATGACATGTTTTTTTAGCGTAAGTAGCCCATGCTGGCAGTTGGAAGAATTATCCTTTCACCTGGTAACGTTGTTTTCATGGTAGATACGACAGTTTCGGTCCTACGTTGATCCTCTACAGTTTCGGTCCTACTTGGATTCGCTGCGGGTCCAAGAGGGTCCAGGTAAAGATGAATCTGTTACATCTTCACTCTAAACAACTTTTCCAAATAACTGCATAAGTCTTTTCCCATTGTGGGTGTATTTCTTGCATTTGAACAACAGACGCCACTGTGACAGCAAAGCAGATATTTTCATCCGAGGCATACCTACCATTCTTAGTGAACCAGGCGTGCTTTAATGATTAATCAATTTACGGTTGGTTAACTGAGTCCCCTTAACAGTTATTTTTTCTGAGTCACCCATACAAGCAATTATATTCCGCAATATATGCAGTTTTTGTCACCCATATCATAAGACAACCGAGTAACTCATGCTAAAGGAGGGAAAAGTGCAGTGGAAACGCGAGGGGAAGAAAAGAGTGGAACTGGTAGGGAGAAGAGGTGTGGTATTGGGAGGGGGAAGGGGAGAGGGAAGATGAGTGATACTGGGAGGGGGAAGTAGAAAAGGAGTGGCATTGAGAAGGGGAGGAAGAGGGAGAAGAGGAGTGGAAATGGGAGGGGAAAGGGGATTGGAATTAGAAGGGGGAGAGGGAAGAGGAGTGGAATAGTGAGGGAGAGGAGGAGGGAGAAGAGGTCTTCCTTTTGTGAGTCATGCACACAGAGAGTTATAATTCTGAGTCGCCAAGCAGTGATTTTTAGTTATGCCCTCCCAGTTACTATCATTCAGGGTATAATCTTCCTTAGTGAACCAGGAGTGGACTCTTTATTCATCAGAGAGAGACCCTAAGCAGTAAAAGATATGAAAAAATGAAAAAGAAAGAAAGAAAACAAGAGAAGAAGAAAGAAATGTGAAGATAAGTTACATACAGGTACGTTTTCAATGTGATGGTAGAAAAAAGGCAATAAGGATATACATTCTGTCTGGCTCCTGACTATTTAATTTACGTAAGGGGGATACTTCGTTTGTTGGGAGTTTTCTTTCAGTAAATTAAATCATCTGGCGTTAGTTAGAAGCACAAAGAAAAATATTGACGTGAAGTTATGAAACTATTAAAGATCCTGAGGCCAGTGGTGAAAAAATTTTGGCGGACATCAGGTTTATGCGGAAAATAGGCTTGGCGGAAAAGGGTTGGTGGGGAGATAGGTCCATAGGAAAATTGAGCCATACAGAAAAACAGAGCCAAAGGGAAAGTATGCTCATGAGGGAAAATGGGTCGATGAGGATAACAGACCCATGGGGAAAAAAGGTCCATGGGGGAAAACAGGTGGGTGCAGCGTTGAACCTCAAGTGGTGTAGCCGGAGACGGGCTTATGCGCTACTTTTCTCAAATGAAATTTCAGAGTGCCGTTGCTCAGGTATCATTTTCGTAAGATACGCAGCAAAATTATCCAGACAACTTCATTGGTCAGGTGTGTTGTGTAGGGGAACCCAGACATCAGGTAACTTCAGCACAACCTTTTGATTCCACACCACCTCCATCACACATAAAGTGGCGACAATCACATGCCTCTCACGAAGGCAGATATCAGAACGGTTAAGGTAAGGTACGTTAGGATAAGGTACGGTAGGACAGGGTAAGATAAGGTAAGGTATGGTGGTGGGAATGGTAAGGAAAGGTAAGGTAAGATATTAAGATATTATAAGGGGGAATGACGAGGCTCACTATAGTAAGATAAGTTAAATTAAGGTAAGGTAATGTAAAACAAGTTAAGGTAGTGTAGGGTAAGGTAAAATAAAGTGAGAAAAAATGTAAGGTTAGGAGAAGGTGAGGTATGATAAGATAAGGTAAGGTAAAATAAGGTGAAGTGAGGTAAGGAAAAGTAAGGCTGGATTTAGAATAGATTCGATATGTATGATGCAGTAACAGGAATCAAAATCAATGATAGGTTTGCGTACTTTAGGTTAAGTTCAGGTGTAATGGGTTAGGTTAGGTAACAGTTTGGATAGGCTAAGGTAGGTGAGGTTAGGTAGAGCAAGGTTAGGTTAGGCTGTGTTAGGTAAGGTTGAGTCAGAATTTATTAGACTAGGTTAGGTTAGGTCAGGATAGGCAAGCCTGTATAAGGAAGTGTCGGATTGCATTAGATCCAACACATATATCGACAAAACATTACCGGTATGAAGCCAACCCGGTAACAATGCCCCATCCTCCACCCAAAGTAACGTGGACCCTCTGTTGCCGCCGGTAATATCAAAACCAATACCATCCTCTCCCATAAACACAAACACACGGCCACGGCAAATATCCCAATTCTGATTTATGGCTCGTTTTATTCATATCTTATTCTCCTTTCCCTCTTCTCGCCCCTTTCCTTCTTCCTACCTCTTCTCATTCACCTTTTATTTTTGTGCCTATCTCAGTCTAATATCCTACTTTCTATTTCTTTTTTTTTTTTTTTTTGTATCTGTTCCCACTCTATGTCCTCTTGTTCTTATTCCTGTTTCTTTATATTTGTATCTCACTTCCATCTTCATCTCTTGGTCCCTCTCTTTCTTCCATCATTGTTTCAACTTTCTACCATCCTTCATCTCAGTCCTAAGCACCAATACCCTCCTGTTCTCCCTTCAGTTCGTCCATTTCAGAATGTATTCATCTTGGCTTCATTATCCTTTTAATTTTACTTTATTTTATTTGTCGCCATGTCGATAATTATCATCTCAGTTTCAACTTCTCTTTTTTTCACTTCTCTTACTTCGTCTATCTTGCTACCCCTTTCGCCTTTTGTGCACTCACGGTCTCATTCCAAAAAAAGAAGGAAAGAGGAAGTGATTAACAAAAAGGAAATGGAATCTGGGATGTTAACCCATTATGGTGTTAACATCCCAGATTCCATTTCCTTTTTGTTAATCACTTCCTCTTTCCTTCTTTTTTTTTTCCGCTTATATTTTTAGTTTCCTCTCCCTGTCATTTCTTTTTATTCCCTCCATCGTATCCATCCCGTTCCATTCGTGCCTCACACACACACACACACACACACACACACACACACACACACACACACACACACACACACACACACACACACCGCTCGCTGGTGCAGTGGTAACGTTCTCGCTTGCCATCTGGTAGACGGGAGTTCGCGCCTCGCTCAGGTTGCGAAAAGTTTAACTGACGAAGTGGGTGGTTACTGTCCCCCTTGAGCAAGGGGACGGGTGTGTGCGTGTGTGAAGGTCACAACCTTGCCCTTAGATCGGACTATATGAGCTCTCAGCTCCCTTCCGGGAGGGTAAAAGCTGACGATCACGACCATCAGGTGATCCTGACCGACCCGGTGAATTACACACACACACACACACACACACACACACACACACACCTTAATAATACGTGCATAACCTTCGTAGCGACATCCTAGCGCCACTTCCATTACGATGCTGGGTAATTATGCAAATGCTACGCATCGAGTTGTGCTTTGTTCAGGGCATTATATATGGGGCAGACGCAGCCCATAGCGGTGTTATCTGGGGAGGTTCCTGTATGAGAGAGAGAGAGAGAGAGAGAGAGAGAGATTACTAGTTTGCATGTGCTTCTGTACATGTATGGGTATATGGGCCTCCATTTTTTAGTGTGTATGTAGGGTAGATAATTTATGTGCGTGCTCGTGAGTTTGGCTTTCCAAGTACGTGTGTGTATATATATATATATATATAGATAGATAGATAGATAGATAGATAGATATAGATAGATAGATAGATAGATATAGATATAGATAGATAGATAGTTAGTTAGATAGATAGATATATGCGGTGTATTTTTTGCCCTATCAGTAGCGTATGTGTCCGGGGATTGGCTACTCATTCCCGAGATGTACAGCAGAGATGACCAGATGACTAACCTCGTTCGCCCGTGACATCACACAGTCATCAAGCCCAACACTTCCCTAGAATTTTTAACCTTATGAGCTAGCTATTGCTGGAGAACACTAGACCATCAAGCGTCCTTTCTGTTATATAGTTACTATCCAGGGTCGTAAGTGGCTGCCTGGATTACAGGAAACCTTTCAACTCACCACTAATTTATTGTAAAGTAACCTGATGGCTACCCAGATGAACTAAGTGGATGGTGGACATCCTTACTTTCATTATATAATCTCGGTACCTTCTCGCAAAGCATTCACAACTTTTTTTTTATATACTTCACTACCTGATAATACATATAGGCTACAGGTAGAAGTTTATTATCGGCTACTTTTTCATGCAAGCAGTAAGTTTGATTACAGTCCAGTGCAGCCTTAACATCCAATTTTGATGGTTTAGCTGTTGTAATTTCTGACACATAACAGGAAACTCTGAAAACCTGGTAATAGTAATTTTTATTTGCTATTCATGATCAATATACATTTTTTGCAGGACTTTCTCGGCATAAGAAGTGTGTGTGTATGGTGGGTGCGTTTGTGTGTGTGTGTGGGGGGGGGAGTTTCTGGTTTTGAAAAGGTTGAATGTGTGTGGATGGGAAGGGTTAGTATGTTTGTAGGAAGAGGGGGAGTATTTGTGTATGAGGCAAGTGAGGGAGAGGGAAGTACAAATATATGCGCTGTGAAGAGTGTGTGTGAAGGGAGGGGGTGAAAGATATATGAAGGAAGGGAAGAATTGGTGGTCTGTGTTTGTTAGGGGAGGAGGGAGGGATGGAGGTCCACCTGTTACAAAGCCTCCCGAAGTCCAGTCACCGCCTAGTTTTTCCCACGCGGCACTGATTCACAACAAAGTACATCTGACGTAG
Organism: Coenobita brevimanus; assembly: GCF_032717465.1. Lineage (NCBI taxonomy): Eukaryota > Metazoa > Arthropoda > Malacostraca > Decapoda > Coenobitidae > Coenobita > Coenobita brevimanus. Next base: position 5,953,137 of record NC_136966.1, read on the forward strand.
GAAAATATCCATGACCCTCCACATAATACCGAACACCCACCCTCTCCCTTGCTTTTCCTCTGTCGGTTGCTCCTCCTTCTACTCCTCCTTCGTCTTCTTCCTCCTAAAGCCTCTCAGCACCTTCATATTTTTTCCATCTTTTGTTCCATCCATCATCACCTCTCCTCGTTTCAGCCGCTCCTCCTCCTTTTTATCTCATAATTCTCTGTAAGATTCCGTTGTTTTTCCACTGTCCATCATTACCTGTATCTTCATCATCTTCATCCATTGTCCATAACTGACTTTCCAACAATTCAAAAGTCATACTGGCTTGGCTTTTTACCCTAAGCCTTCTTCTTCTTCTTTTCCACTTTTTTCAGCTTATTCCTTTATTTATTTATTTATTTTTTGTCCTACACACTACCCACTTTCACCTCTCCTTTCCTCCTCCTCCTCCTCCTTCGTGCTCGTACCTTTCAGCTTATTCTTTCTCAAGCCTTTTCCATCATTTGCTTTATCCATCGTCACTTTTACCACCATATTTTTTTTCCATTAACACCAGTTCAAGATTTTCACACTTTCCAAAACTTATCCATGTTCATTGTTTCCATCCATACCACTACTCAGCCTCTTCTCCTTCAGTATGTATTCCATCCCTATGTTGTATTTTCTTTCTCTTCCAGTATCTTTCCTCCCTTCTTCCTTAATTTTCAAATCTCTTCCATTTCTTTCTTTCATGCACTCTATTACTTGAAGTCTACTTCACTTTCCTTCTATGCTTCGATCCATTTTTCGTGCCTGTCCTATACATTTTCTATTTTTCAGTATTTTTCTTTCCCTCTTTGGACTTTATTTCCATTCCTGTTTTTCCGTTCTTTTTCTCAAGCCATTCAAACAATGTTCTTCATCTTCCAATACTCTTTCTTGAGTAGGACCGACCATTATAACTAATATTTTTGCTTTTCCCTCCAATTTCTCCTTCTCCTGATTAGCTCCGTCCGCCCTTCTCTCTCCCATCTCTCTCTTTTCCATCCCTCTCTCTTTCCTTCATCCCTATCTTTCCTCCATCCCTCTCCCCTCCATCCGTTTCTCCATCCATTCAAGCCAAATCCTTCATCCTTCAGTGCACATGTTTTCTACTCAACCAACGAGGCTAACCAGTATTTATGGTTTGAGGGCAGAGAAGATGAAAGGTCAGTGAACACACACACACACACACACACACACACACACACACACACACACACACACACACACGCACATTCCCCCCTCTCTCTCTCTCTCTCTCTCTCTCTCTCTCTCTCTCTCTCTCTCTCTCTTTGTGTTCCAGTCTAGGGGATGCTCGACGGGAGGAGTCACCTTTTCTCATGCTGAGGAACTAGGCTTTCTCAGCTTTAATTTTCAATTGATATTTTTAACTGTTTTTGTTTTATGCATAGTGTTATGCTGTGATCTTGACATATTATGTAAATATGAATGTTAGATTATTTTTTCTGGTATATTGTATTGTTATATATATACTTATGTATATTTATGTATATATTAAAATATATGTATTATGTCTTATCCATCGTTGTTCTGTTATTACTCCTGTTGTAGGGCGGCAGTGGCCTCTGTTGTTACTCTACCATTATCTATACTGTATAGGATAATCAGTTAATAAATCAGTCTCTCTCTCTCTCTCTCTCTCCATTTTTTCGGTCTTTAAAATTAGGTATTCCGATAGACATTAATGACAGACAGACAAACAGAAGAATGCAAAACTTGCCATTTCTGCATAATGAAAAGGTCCCAAAGACTGAATAAGGGCAAGTTTCTGTATATGGGGTTTGACTTTGTCCGTAGTACCTTTGTCGTAAAGACTTTGTAGTTAATTGTAGAGAAGTATATGTTAGACTTGTGGTCGAGCGGCTTTTATATCTTGTAGTAGTTTCCCCACCAGATGTCATGTAGTGACGGGAGAGGTAAAGAATAGTATGGGACTATTTTTATTTGTCTTGGAAATATTAAACAGGTATAATAGTATAAGTCCTGGGTAGCTACCTCCCTGTCTCGCTATCTCTCTCTCTCTCTCTGTTCTAAAGCTAATCTCCGTCTCGACCTCTCTCTAGGGTCGCTTGTCTCCTTCTCAACTCTCTTTTCTAACATCTCGTGTAGTAGGGTGTGTGTGTCACGTATCTTCCTCATGGCAACAGAACTTTCTCACGAGAGGACTGCTGACAGCTAACTGAATCATCTCCTTACTGGCCGCTGTTGTCAGCTTTCCTCCGTGTAAGCGTTTAGCGCTGCTCGCTTCTCGCAAACACAACACCTTCTCATCATTTGACTTCCTGCTTCTATCTGTCTCTCTATCTATCTATTTATCTATCTATCTAGTATGATTTGCAATTATAATATGGAGACCTACCACATTGCTCTGCCGCGCAAAAATGGCGTACCATCGACATTTAATAGTTATAATATATTAATACATACTACATACACATTATAATGAACTTATAGGCTAATTAAGTGAAATACATAATATTGTAAAGTAACATAATTGTATGAATATTGTATACATATATTATTCATAGTAAATAGTGATTATTCAGTAATATTACGCATATAATTGTGCAATGGTAATACTGCTAGGTTATACATTACATATTTGAGTTATCACTTTAGTAATGTCTAATATTTCACCTAACTTGTATGATGATACTGGTAATATAGAATTGTGCTATAATTGTATGACTTATAATATTGTACTAACATTGTGGTACTACATAATTGTAACATTTTATGAATTGTTACCAAATATTGTGTTAATGCATAATTGTGTTGGCCTTATAATTATAGTTACATAAAAGTTACATCTTGTTAATGCAACTGTTTTGTCGTTACATAATTGTTACATATCGTTTGTAGGTACATAATTGTTGTTAAAGTTACATAAAAGTTACATCTTGTTAATGCAACTGTTACATAATTGGCAAAGTGTAACATAATGCAATCGTTTGTCGTTACATAATTGTTACATATCGTTTGTAGGTACATAATTGTAGTTAAAGTTACATAAAAGTTACATCTTGTTAATGCAACTGTTACATAATTGGCAAAGTGTAACATAATGCAATCGTTTGTCGTTACATAATTATAATATGGAGTAACAATTGTAATAACTGCAGTCCTAACATATGCTGCGGTCGATGATAGTGATGATGTGTCGTGCCACTTATATGTGGAGACAACAATTTGCTTTTTTTGTTTGTAGTTTATGTGGTATTTTGGCTTATGTAGTAACACTTACACTTATTTTCATTTGTTTGTTATGTGATCTTACTCTATTTCTCTTTTTTCTGTTTTACTTCTCTTTCTTTCTTTCTTTTTTTTTTTTTTTTTTTTTTTCTATAGTTTGTTTTTCTTTGCTTGTGTACGCTTTTTTCCATGTTGTTCATGGTTACATAATTACTGGCTAATTTCCTTGGGATACTTTTTCAAAGTTTAGTTTATATTGCACAGATACTATAAAATGATATTATATAGTCCCATATTTTGTTATTTTATATAAAAAAAAATATATATACATATATACAGTATTAACTATACACACTGACTTGTTCACCTGTACCTATCGCGAGTAATATGTGTGTCAGCACTGTGTGGAAATCATTGTCTTCACGATTGTGTTGAAGATATTCACTCTTGCTAACGGCATTTGTGTTGGCCATTTTTTTTTTTCTTCTCTAGGTTACCTTGTAACTTAATTTGTCTGTTTCCACTAGGTAGCTTTAATTAATAAATGTTTAATACAGTTCTTTTAATTGCTCACTGAGTAACTGTGATTGTATATTTTCTTTATCACTTTGTAGATATAATTAATGTATAGTTGTATGTATGAAACACGTATTTTATGTAGGTATAAATGGTAACACTCGTTGGTAGTAAATAAATGTTATAATAAATGAATGAATATATACAGTGTAGAATATTTATTGTTGGTGATTATTTAGTGTTTGAGTTATGCAGATAATTGAAGTAAGTATGTGTATTTAAGCTGTAACTATACAACACGTTTTATATGTTTGTGCAGAAGCTTATTGTCTATCACTGTGTATTGTATGAATGAAGTAACGATGTAACTCACTAATTTTTTACCGTGGTGAGAAATGGTGTGAGTGGTGTTGCACGTGGTGATAGCGTTGTCCTTATGGGTTGATTGGCGTGTTGTCGTCTCAGCACATGGTGACGTCGGCTTCCCACACTGGTAGCTGTGGTGAGTGAATGAGTAGCGATGAGTAACTTGAGTGAAGACGGGTGAGTAAGACGAGTTGTGAATATGGACTTGATGTTTTGCTGTCTTGACCTCTTCACACCTGCGTAAGCGGTGAGGGTTTGGTGCATGTAGCAGAGAGAGGAGGGTGAGGTCTGGTGGTTATGAGTTGTGAATCGTCTCTCACTCTTCGTTTGTTTGTTTGTTTGTTTGTTTTTTCTTTCTTGATGTATTCTTGGTCCTTTTTTTCTTGTGATTTACTCGTTGTAGAATGAAGACTGCCGCTACTTGTAGGTGCGTGTAGAAGATTATACAGACGACGTAGAGTTGTTAATTGTAGTTGATTGTAGATGGCTGTAGTTCGCTTATTCGTCGTAGACTTTGTAGAACTGAAGCTAACCTTGTAGTCTCGGTTGCTTTTGTAGAAATTTTCTTTTAATTCGGAGACGATGTCCGCAGATTTGCTGGTTTGTCGTTAAGCTACTTGCAAGGCGTCGAGTGATCTCTTGACCTCTGCATCAGCGTAATGATCTGGGAGACGGAGGGGGCAGGAGCTGATATTGTTGGTTGTTGTCAATCTTGATATTTTGTAGGAATTTAATGTTGATTCGTAGACGAGGTTCGTATACGTTCGCTGCTACCAAATGTCATAAGGACTTTGTAGTTAATTGTAGAGAAGTATATGTTAGACTTGTGGTCGAGCGGCTTTTATATCTTGTAGTAGTTTCCCCACCAGATGTCATGTAGTGACGGGAGAGGTAAAGAATAGTATGGGACTATTTTTATTTGTCTTGGAAATATTAAACAGGTATAATAGTATAAGTCCTGGGTAGCTACCTCCCTGTCTCGCTATCTCTCTCTCTCTCTCTGTTCTAAAGCTAATCTCCGTCTCGACCTCTCTCTAGGGTCGCTTGTCTCCTTCTCAACTCTCTTTTCTAACATCTCGTGTAGTAGGGTGTGTGTGTCACGTATCTTCCTCATGGCAACAGAACTTTCTCACGAGAGGACTGCTGACAGCTAACTGAATCATCTCCTTACTGGCCGCTGTCGTCAGCTTTCCTCCGTGTAAGCGTTTAGCGCTGCTCGCTTCTCGCAAACACAACACCTTCTCATCATTTGACTTCCTGCTTCTATCTGTCTCTCTATCTATCTATTTATCTATCTATCTAGTATGATTTGCAATTATAATATGGAGACCTACCACACCTTTGTGTTCGCTGGTTGTATTCTTTAACTCTTTATCATCCGGGTCAATCACTGTATAAGGTCAATTATTATTCAGTTTCTCTAAGTGTATTACATTTTTTCCCGGTTCTTTCTATGTATCTGTTGTTTATTATTTTCTATTTTTTCAGTACCCTCCGGTGGTCCGGTTGGTAGCGTGTTCGTCTACCATTCATGCTGGTCTGTGTTCAGTCTTATCACAGGGGAAATATTTAAGAAGATCCATCAGTCCGCCATTTCAAGTAATTTCACGTGCTTGCGCCTCACTGACATATACAGACTGTCTCACTTGCACGGACAACCACTACAACACAAATTTACACATTTTCACTCAACACACCAAACACCTGCCACAACTTTATCACTACGTAAAGCACTGGGTAGAGGCGAGACACTTCTGAGTCCAGAGTTGTGTTTCTCACCCATAAGGCTTCGTTACCTATCTAGTCCGGTAAACCACGGCTTGGACCCATAAAGCAATGTCTGTATGTTAGTCCACGGTATAGCAGACCTGCCTGTCCATAACAGACGTGTGGAACCCCGCCGCTGCAATACAATACATAGGTACTTTTCATCACATAACATTTTCCTCCTCGTTTAACAGACTACACTTTACTCTCCCTCCACCTGCCCGGAGCTGACCACTTTAGCCGACTTTTGCAGCAGATTGGCCACCAAAAGTGGATGTCATGCGCACTGGACAGAATACAGAGGTGGTGGTGGCGGTTACATATAAAATATTTATACCAACAACATTTGCATTATTACGTTACTGAAGAGAAAAACAGACAGACAGACAGACAGACAGACAGACAGAGAGCAGAGGTACGAGTAAATTATTTTGACTCCACACCCACACTGCCTTTCCCCCGCCACTGATAATGCAACAAACATGGTATTGCCAATAAACTGCTTGCACAGGGTTTTCCTGCTCACTCTTCTTTCTTTTCGTCCGACGTGAGCACAAGACCTAGCATGTTCTAAACATGGTTTTCGTAAAAGGATGTTAGCTATTCCTTTTTCCTTTTCAGGAGAATCAAGCTGGTCGTCTGCCCGAATGCAGCGTGCTTTCTTCTTTGTTGAGAAATATAATTTTTTTTTCTTAATTTGAACCTCTTCAAGGACAGAAGACTGTACTTGACTGTAGTGGCATATAAGACCCATACACTTCGGAAGGGGTAAAATAGGACTGGCTGATTTTTTTTTTCTTTTTTTCCGTCTTCGAAATATTTACAATTAGATATAATCAAGGTTTATTTTACCCGAAATATCTGATAAACTAGCAACTTTTGGACGTACAGTATTGGCTACATATTTGGATGCATGGGAGAGATTTATGTTCCCTTAACCTCTTCAGTAAGATAGTCTTTTGTGTGTGGGTGTGGGTGTGTGTGTGTGTGTGTGTGTGTTTAACCACAAAACATTTTCACTCATACTACTGGAAGACATGTTACAACCTGGGGCAATAGTTATAAGCAAGCATAACTTTTGCATATGATTGCTTGTGTACAGTTATATCTTCACTTGTTGTCTCCCTGATTTGTCACGCCGAGCACACATGCATCTGCTTCTGTTTGGCAGTCCTACAGGTTCAGTACAATACATACATCATGCAGGACTCAGGCGTCTCCTTATGGTAGACAGTGCCTCACCAGGGATGAATAAAGGTCCTTACCAAGGTAGTAGATGCAGGAAAATATGAAGAGGTTTGGTTCCCGGGTGGACGTGCAACAGTTGCTCCACCGAGGGCGCACAGTGCTACCACGTGTAGGTTCCTTGTCAGCGCAAAACACTTCACAATCAATTAAAATCGATCATTATTCTAAAACCGTCAGAAAAGCAAAACACTCTTTGATAATAAGTTAACTGTTTTTTTAGACTTGTTTATTCTGTAAATGGTTATGATCCTTGTCTGTAGGTGGCCACAACAAACTAACTAAAGATGCCTGCGCACTGGAATGTTTAATATTCAATAAACTCGAACTTTCTGGACCTTCCCAAGATATATTTGTACGCACTCAAGACCTATCTGGACGCGTTAAAGATCTAGTTTTACGCACTCAAAATCAATTTTGACTCGTTCTGTCTGTGTAGAGCCAGACGCCATAATCCCGTAAAGAGTGGCAGAAAAAAAAAAAAAAATCGCCTCCGTGTCGCCCTGTCCCCTGCCATTTCTTTGCCCTCCCCACAACTTACACCTCCCTTTCTCATATACCTCTACTCCCTCCCTCAGTCTCTCCCTTGGTCTCCCCTTCCCTCACCTCCCTCCACCTCAGTCACATACGCTGTTCCAGTTATTCTCTCACTCCAACCTCTCCACATGGCCAAACCACCTCGCTGTATATCTCCTAACTTATTCCATCACCTCCATATCCACACCATAATGCTCCTGCTTTTACTCATTTTTCAGTCTGTTTCTTCATGTAACTCCACCTGGTCGTCTCAGATCAGCCATTTCCACTGCCCTCACTCTTAAACTGTGTCTTCCACCAAGGACCAAGCTTCATTTCCATGCATTAGAGTGGAGATCACAATACTGTCATGTAGCAACTTTTTTACTTCCATGCTCACTTCCCTATATAGATATATATATATATATATATATATATATATATATATATATATATATATATATATATATATACAGAGAGAGAGAGAGAGAGAGAGAGAGAGAGATAACCTATCCCATGGCTTCCATACAATACCCCACAACTCTCTGCAACTCCTCCTCCAGTGTCTCTTACAACCCATTTTAACCTTACCCACGACCCTCCTACAACTTCTTTCCACAACTCACTTCTACAATCCATCCTACAACTTAGTGGACAACACTAATGTTACTCCATGCCACTCTACGACCCTCTGCGACCCATCTACGATCCCTAATTTCGATATCCACCCAACCATCCTGAATGGTGAAACAATTAACCTCTCTTATGTTCTTTCCAGACCCAGCTTAAAATACTCGTCGAGAGAGAGAGAGAGAGAGAGAGAGAGAGAGAGAATGATGCGTTTACAATTACCGAAACACACATATGCTCATACGCATCAATCATCCACTCCAACCTGCACACCCATACGTACGAGGAGAGACCCCAAAATTGCGAAAATAGATTGACAGCGCGGAAAAATGCAACTGTTTCCTGTTGCGCCGCTGGGCAGCACTTGTAGTGAAAGTACCGTAGTGAATCATTCTGCCACGTGGCATCGCACTGAGAAGGCAGAGTTGGCATTTCTGTTTTTTTTTTTTCTTTCTTCGTGCACATGACTTTTGCAATTCTCGTTCTCAAACCACTATGGCGGATTAGAATCAGCAGAGTGTTAATTATTTACTTATTTATTTATTTATTTGCTCGGGAAAACCGTGGCTGAGGCAGTCCCATGCTTGAACAATCTTTCAAGGAGCAGGCAGTGAAAAAATAAAATAAGTCTACGAATGATACGAGTGTTTTAAGAAAGACTACAAGTCAGTCTAAGACATACCATATCCTGGCCGTTCTTCGACCTCTCAAACAGTTGAAAATATCGAGAAAATTCGACAGGTAATCTTGGACAATCGTCGTCTCATTATTGGCGAACTAGTGGAGGCCACAGGCTTTTGTTGTAACTCATTCCAATGGATTTTGATACAAGGTTTTGGCATGCACCGAGGCTCGGCAAAATTTCTTTCCTCGCCTTCTAACGGAAGATCAAAAGAGCAAATTGAGTGGACGTATGTCAGGACTTGAAGAACAGTTGAGAAACGACCCAGAATTTCCTTCAATTGTCGAGTTACGAGACCTAGGTTTACCTTTATGACCCCAAAACCTAGCAGCAGCCCATTGAGTGGACGACACAAATATCTCCAAGACCGAAAAAAGGCACTTCAGGTCAAGTCCAACATCAAGACAATGTTGACCTTGTGTTTTTGACATTGAGCAAGTTGTCCATAATGAATTTGTTCCCCGAAGACAGATTCGTTTCGTTTCGTTTCAAGATTTCCTCCGCCTATAGTGGAGACCGGGCTATACAATAGCCCGATGTAGACATATTGTGAATCAGCAGTTTTATATTACAGTGCTGAGGTGTCTACGGGAAAGCATCATGCGCAAACGTCCGGAGAAGTGGCACACCCAGAAATAGTTCATGCATCACGACAACGCCCTACCACACACAGCATGGTCAGTTCTGTAGTTTTGGGCCAAAAACGTCATTGTTGCTCCGCACCCTTCGTACTCGCCAGAACGCGCTCCATGTGATAGTTTACTTGCTCCCCAAGATTAAGTTAAAACTGAAAGGCTGAAGATTTGACAATTTAGAAGAAATCCAGGAAAAACGCAGGAGTCTCCGAATAAGCTGACAAACAATGGCTCCAGGAAGTGTTTCCAGGAATGGGTAAAGCGTTAGGACAAGTGTATTGCGTCTCAAGGGGAGTGTTTTTAAAAGAACTATAATGGATTTGCCGTAGCTTTTGTAATGATCTTTTTCTGTAAATAATTTTGGGAATTTCGGGTTCCTTCAAGTAAACACATGTAATTTTTGCTCTGCATAACGCCTTCAGTTTAAACTTGTCAACACAGAATACTTCACCCACGCATCAAAACTCGACGCCACTTACCGTTACACACCACCACTTGGGCACTGATACCTACCATCAATATTCCAATGGGCCTGTGGTAGCCAGTTTATAAGAAGAATAATGGTCTTCGGAGAAGCACCAATGGCCATTATGAAAACAAGGAAATTTACTTTATCTAGCCCTGTTGCCACAGTACTGTATGGGACGCGTTGTTGTTGTTGTTGTTGCCCCAGGTCCATCTGAACGTGAACCCGGTGGACTACAGGCTGAAAATGCCCATCTCCTGCAATCCAACTCCTTCCTCTCGGAGGATAGGGAGGGAGCTGAGGTACGTTTGTATAAACTTATAGCGCAGCCGCCCGATTCTGTCTGTGCCACCACGTGAAGACACGGTTCTCCATATCCTCTGTGATGGGTAGGATCCACATACATGACAAATTTTGCATTCGTTGACGTTATTTATTGCTTTATTCTTACTATACTCTGTTACTTATAACTAAGCGTAAAGTACCATCTTTTCATCTCGACAGTCGAGCTCTAACGATAGAATAATACTAGAATATATAATGTGCTAGTCACAGAGAACTACCACGACAAGGTTGTTTAGCCATAGTGTGTGTCACTTCTGCACTGAAATACGGATGTACAGTATAAACTGCCATAAGTCGAAAATGTCCACCACATTAAAGTGAATGAATTATACCTACATATGATCAGGAGAACACCTGGTAGTAAAGAAGTAAATAAAGTATACCTACATATCATCAGGAGAGCACCTGTTAGAAAAGAATTGAAGAACTATGCCTACATACGACCAGGCGAACACTTGGTAGCAAAGAAGCAAATAAACTCTACCTGCATACAGAGCAACTGGTAGTAAAGAAGTGAATGTGGGCTGTATCGAGCTCCTACGGTACGGAAAGTTTCTCCAGAAGTTCATAAAATTATCGTAGCTATTATTTATCCCTTCAATAGTGACTTTTATGGTTTATGCCTGATCCTACCAGGCGATTTTATTCTGATTAGTAAAGAAGGAAGTTACGAAGGTTGTATCAAAATTTTCTAGTTCGAAGATTGTCAAAAACTTAACAAAAATATTTTCCTTTAATTAGGAATTGAGAAAAAAAAAATCTTCATTGTACTGCAGGAATTAATAGTAATAATAATAATAATAATAATAATAATAATAATAATAAAAATTATGTCAAAGAGGAAAACAAATAAAAGTGGGAGACCTACCATTAGATCCTTGTTAAATACTGTAGCGGAATTCAAAATGTTATAAGTGAAATTTGATTTCACGTCAGTCTAATCAGTTTCATTACTTTGATCACACATACAGCTTTGGATATAAATAACAATCTACTCTGTAACGGCAAAAACGACAGTGAGCAGTGACTTTACGACCCAGTGATACGGTCTACGGAACCCAACATTTTTTTTAGAATTTCACGTAAGAGTTTCTTAATGGTTCGACAATAGTAGAATGTTATTATTTCCACAGCCGCACATACTTCCTATGGGGAGAGAGACGCAGTCATGTGGTTGCAACGATATAAGAACATAAGACAACAAGAGGAGAAGATAACTACTGCAGGCCAATTGACCCATGTTAGGCACTTCCTACGAAAGTAATTAAACTACTTGAGTAAGACAAGGATAAAGAAGAATGCTCCTCCAGGTTGTTGAACTGGCCGGTTATACAAACGTCCCTTAACTCCCTTCCCACCCTAGGAAAGGAGGATGGTTGACTGCAGTAGAGGGGCAACTACAGCCTGCAATCCACTGGGTTCACATTCACATGAACCTGGTACAATCACTATCTATCTATCTATCTATCTATAGCCCGACGCCCTAATCCCGCAAAGGGTGGCCGCAGACAAAACGCCTTCAAGTCACTCTGTCACCCACCATTTGACTCCCCTCCCCCCAACTCACCCCCCCTCCCTCATATACCTCTCAACTCCATCCCTCCACCTCATCCTCGGTCTACCCCTCCCTCTCCCTCCCTCCACCTCACCTACATACACCTTCTTAGTCAGTCTTTCATTCTCCATTCTCTCCACATGTCCAAACAATCACAACAACATGAAATTATTCTAGTTGTTCATTTCTGCATATGACACAAAGATAATTATTTTCTCGTATAAGGAAGAGAGGCACAAATGGCACAACTTTCTTCCTAGGATCTTAACATATAGTGGTCATCAGCCTTAATGACCCACTGTTCAATTGATAACCATATATCTCCTATGACTGATATCTACCTTGTAAGTATTGGCTTGGTGGATGAGTTTGGAAGAGCGTGTAAGAAGCGGAATCCAAAGGTGAATGTAGGGAATTGTCAAGTTATGGCCTTCGAGAGAAATGAAGTCAGTGAATGTACAGTCAGGTCGGATGAGGAGGAAATGGAAAATGTGAATGCTTTTAAGTACTTGGGTAGTGTGATGAGTAAGGGTGGAAGTTTAGACGGTGAAGTGCTTGAAAGGTTAAAACAAGGAAGAAAGGTTGCTGGTTCCTTGAAAACAGTGATAAGAAACAAGGAAGTGAACATGGAAGTGAAAAAGTTACTGCATGACAGTATTGTGATACCGACTCTAACGTATGGAAGTGAAGCTTGGACTTTGTTGGAGGGACACAAGCCAAGAGAACAGTGGAAATGTGTTATACGAGGGGAGCATGTGGAGTCACATGGAGAGACAGACTGACAATTGAGGAAGTGAAGGAGCGTTGTGGTGTGGATGTGAAAGTGACAGGGAGCATTAGGAGAAACACACTGAGGTGGTTTGGCCATGTAGAGAGGATGGAGAGTAAAAGACTGACGAGGAGAGTGTATGTGAGTGAGGTGGAGGGGGGGAGGGAAGGGGAGGCCAAGGAAGAGATGGAGGGATGGGGTGGAGAGATATATGAGAGAGGGGCGTTTCAGCTGGGAGCAGGGCAGTGAATCGGCGGGGGACGGGGTGACATGGAGGCGATTTGTTTGTGGCCACCCCTTACGGGATTAAGGCGTCTGTCGATAGATAAATAGATAGAAGTATTTTTTGTCATTGTAACAAAAATTTAGATACCAGTAACATAACAGAATAATAGGTTGCATCAAGAAAAATACATAGGCAAGGAAAATATACCAAAGTTACAAAAGTGCACATACATAACAGACGCACAACAGACCATACTAACAATATACATAAAACACTTGCATACATATATTCATAATTACATACACATATGCATATACTCTCGTAATCAGCCACAAATGCTAAACTAACGAACGTCACACTATCCACACTAGCAATTTACCAACCAATTGTTGTGAAATTTACCAACCAATAGAGCTACAGGTCCAGCTAGAATTCTTCCAGTTGTTTTGAAAAACTGTTGCCCAAAACTTGCTCCTGTTCTAGCTAAATTATTAAGATTATACGTACATACTTCTTTATTCCTTAATTCTTGGAAAGAAACCAATATCCACCCAGTTCCGAAAGAAAAGATGTTCCCCTGACCCCTCTGATTACAGAGGTATAGCTATCACATCTTCTCTTGGCAAAGTATTTGAAATTATAATTAATAAGCACACTGTTAAATATCTTGAATCCAGCAACTTAATTATTGGCAGAAACTATGGTCACGAAAGATCCATTATTGATCCACTTAATCTCTTAACTCACACCATCATCATTCAGTCGAGCAGGGCAGTACTCCCGAGGTGGATGGAAAGCTGATGACAGGGAGTGCTGGAGCTCCCGTTTCATCAGCCCTCAGGACTAGTTCCTGACCATCCCCCTTTGCTGAACTTTTTCAGTGTCTCAGTTACACAGAGAGTAGGCCAGCATGCTCTCCAGTACAAATTTCTCTAACTATCACCAAACTACATGCACAGTACACACTACACTTCCTATTCAAAATTCACAAAAATGGCGTCGATTAATCAAGCCTCGGAGTCCCCAGGGGGGGGACCATAAATGCCCCCACCATCTGCCCCTCTCCCGGTGACGACTCGAGGTGCCTGGAACCACTGTCTGACTCTCTTCTTCTTCATTTCTGCAACATTCGCGGCCTTTCATCTAACTTTTGCTCTGTTGAGCACCACCTCTCCTCCTCTAAACCTCACCTTCTTTTTCTGACGGAGACTCAGCTGTCTGAGGCAACCGACAGCAAACCCTTTTCTGTATCCTCCTACTTTCTCTATACTCATTTCAAAGCCAAAGGTGGCTGTTGTGTATACATACGCAACGACTTATCTTGCTCTCGTGTTCCTGAACTTGATTCTTCTGAATTCTCCACACTCTGGCTTCGGCTTTCCTGTCATTCTCTGACTAAATATATCTGTGCTGTTTACTTATCCCCTAATTCTACTGACTATCCAAAATTCTTCGACTATCTTACATCTACGATGGAACACATTCTGTCCATTTCTCCTTTCTCTGAAATCTCCATTCTTGGAGATTTCAATGTTCACCACCACCTTTGGCTCTCCTCTCCTTTCATGGATCCACCTGGTGAACAAGCCTACATCTTTTCTATCCTTAATGACCTAGAGCAGCTTGTACAGCACCCTACCCGTATCCCTGACCGCCTTGGAGAGAGCTCCAACATACTTGACCTCTTCCTCACAACTAATCCTTCTGCTTACTCTGTTAATCTTTTCTCTCCGTTGGGCTCCTCCGATCACAACCTTATTACCTTAACCTGTCCTATCACTCCGGTACGGCCTGTGGACCCTCCAGGGAAACGTCGTCTGTGGCATTTTGGAGCCGCGAACTGGGAGGCCCTCACTCAGTACTTCTTTGATTTTCCCTGGAATGATTATTGCTTCCATGGCCGTGAGCCATCTGAGTGTGCCTTGCGCATTACGGAGGTTATTCTCTCGGGCATGGAAGCATACATTCCTTTCTCATATCCTTTGACTAACGCAAGAAAGCCTTAGTTTAATCACGCTTGTTCTAATGCTGTCCGCAACAAGGAGAGGGCCTACAAAAGGTACCGGAGCCAACCCACCCCTGAATCACATCATCTTTACGTTTCTGCCCGGAATCGTGCTAAGTCTGTTCTTCGCTCTACTAAAAATAATTTCATCCATACTAAATGCTCTCAACTCTCCAACTCCGAATTCTTCCGCTCCTTCTGGCACCTTGCCAAAAATCTTTCTAACAACTTTACCTCATCATCCTTCCCTCCTCTTTTCTACTCTGATGGTTCTGTAGCTATTTCTTCTACTGATAAAGCAGATCTCTTCGCACAGACTTTCTCCTCCAATTCCACCTTAGACGATTCCGGTGCTATTCCTCCATCACTTCTCCCCTCTGACTTCCTCATGGCTGACATTAAAATTTCTTCAGTTGATGTATTTTCTGCCATCACTGGCCTCAGTACTAACAAGGCATATGGGCCTGATGGGGTCCCTCCTGTTGTTCTCAAGAACTGTGCTTCTGTGCTTACACCCTGCCTAGGCAAACTCTTTCGCCTTTGTCTGTCAACTTGTACCTTTCCTTCTGGCTGGAAGTTTGCTCTCATTCAGCCAGTCCCAAAGAAGGGTGACCACTCCCAACCCTCCAACTATCGTCCAATTGCTTTAACGTCCTGTATTTCAAAAGTTTTCGAGTCAATTCTTAATAGAAAAATTTTAAGGCATCTTTCCTATCACAACCTTCTTTCCGATCGTCAGTATGGGTTCCGTCAGGGACGCTCCACTGGCGATCTTCTCACCTACCTTTCAGACTCCTGGTCATCCTCCTTTCGGGACTTCGGCGAAAGCTTTGCCATTGCACTTGACATCTGAAAGGCTTTCGATCGAGTCTGGCATAAATCTTTAATTTCCAAACTGCCCTCCTACGGTTTCTATCCTTCTATCTGTGCCTTCATCGCTAGCTTCCTTTCTGGTCGTTCTATAGCCACTGTTGTAGACGGCCATCGTTCTTCTCCTAGATCTATCAACAGTGGTGTTCCTCAGGGCTCTGTCCTGTCACCAACTCTCTTCCTTTTATTCATCAATGATCTTCTAAGCTGTACATCTAACCCTATCCACTCATACGCTGATGACTCCACCCTTCACCTTTCCATTCGGTTCCCGCAACGCCCATCTCAACAGTTACTTCAAGAAACAAGGGATGAGGCTATGGCACACCTAATGTCTGACTTGGCTCGTATCTCTGACTGGGGTAAAAATAATATGGTTGTCTTTAATGCATCTAAGACTCAGTTCTTACACCTATCAACCCGACAAAATCTTCCACAGGTATACCCATTAATGTTTAATAATATTCAGCTTAATCCGGCATCATCCTTGAACATGCTTGGGGTTTCATTTACTCGGGACTTATCTTGGAAAGATCATATTACATCTCTTGTAAAATCTGCTTCCAAAAGATTGGGTGTGCTAAGCCGACTCCGCTCTTTCTTTACCCCTGCACAATTGTTGACTCTATACAGGGGTTTTATCCGCCCCTGTGTGGAGTACAACTCTCATGTGTGGGGAGGCTCCCCACACACAGCTCTTCTCAATAGGGTGGAGTCAAAGGCTTTTCGTCTCATTAACTCTCCTCCTCTTACTGACTCCCTTCAACCTCTGTCTCTTCGCCGCACTGTTGCATCTTTATCTCTTTTCTATCGCTACTTTAATGGTCACTGCTCCTCTGAACTGTATGCTTGCATTCCTCCACCTCTACGACGTGCGCGTAGCACCCGTCTGGCAGCAAACTCTCATCCCTTTTCTGTCCAACTCTCTAATTCAAGAGTTAACCGTTACTCCCAGTCTTTCATTTATGCAACAGGTCAGCTCTGGAACTGTCTCCCTCTATCTGTATTTCCTGCTGCCTATGATCTCCAGTCTTTCAAACGCAGTGTGTCCAGGCATCTCAAAATGATCGGATCTTGAATTTGGCTCTCTATTGTGTTTTGTTTTTCTCTTGGAGGGAACTGTTACTGCGGGCTCATGGCCTTTGATTCCTTCTTCCTCGCAAGAATGGAGAAACCCATGCAGCAGCTCTTGATATTTCTAAAGCTTTTGACGGTGTGACACCATTCCTTGCTGTCCAAACTCCCTTGCTATGGCCAATCATCTTTTGTTTCACGATTTCCTCATATCGCACCGACAGAGAGGAGTAAAAGTAGATGACGTATATTGTAATTTCCATTCGATTTATGCCAGCTTACCACAAGGATCAGTCCTCGCACCAACCCTCTTCCTGATCCTTATTAATGATCTCTTTCCTATCACCCATTATCCCATTCACTCATATACAATCGACTCTACACTTCAGAGTTCCTTCACTTTTAAACACCCATTTACAAAGTTTGATTGCTCTAACTCACAACTCAGTACAGCAATCTCCATAAATCAAGACTTATCTAAGACGACTGAATTGGGACAAAATAACATTGTATCATTTAATGCTACGAAAAACAGATAAATACAACTTACTAATAGACAGATATTGCATATTATTCCTATCTCTGAAAGCCTTGAAATTCTCCGTGTTTCACTTAACAGGGTCCCCAGTTGGACCTCTCATATTAGATCACTTGCTAAAACCCTCTTCAAAGAAACTTGGATTATTGTACAGAATCCGTAACTTCCTCACTGACGAGCAGTTAGCTATAAATTAAGAGTAATGTGTGCTCTCAGTTGGAATACTGCTCACCCCTATGGAGCGGATGTGGAGAGGTTGAACTAAAACAACTCGGCAAAATTCAGAAAAAAGCTGTAAGAATTGCAAATGCACTACCTCCTGTACATGAAAGATGGAATGTTGCCTCCCATGCATTATTTACAGATAATGTTATGGGAAATGATCAGACGACGTTGCATCCATTGTGCCACCTGTCCACGCCTTCCACCGTGCTACACGGACATCTGGTAGGGCTGGTAACTGGACTGTCACATTTCAGTACTACAGATCTCCTGCCTATCAGAATTCTTTTATTCCCCGAATTGCATCTCTTTAAAACTCTCGTCCCCAGAATAGTTTCCACCCAAACTTCGACCTACAGCAGTTGAAGTCCAACTGTTACAGATTTTTTATGGATGGAGGAATCCTGTAATCTGGTGTGTGGAATATATATATTTTTTCATTTAAGATGTTTTTCCTTCCTCTGTTTATCTTGTTATAGAAAAAAAATCATCGGAGGCTTACAAAAGTTTTGATTCTTACAACCACTCGCTTAAGGGCCGTTTTTGGCGCCCTCCGCTTGATGTCAGAAAGCCGGAAATGAGTCATATCTCGGGAACCAGTGGCCCGATTGGGCTGGAAATTGTCTATTCTTCAGGTTAAAGTATTTTAACGGTACCTTGCTCTAACAAAAATTGCGCTACGTTGTGCTGTTTTTTCTGTGTTACGATGACAAACAAACCAACAAACATACAGAAATCGGATCATTATAATACATACGGTATGTTATAATTATTTAAAGTAAGCTGGGAAGAAAGTTATAACTATCAAGTAAAAAAATTAAAAACTTCAAAGGACGAAGACGCACGATGCAATTCGCTTTTTTTTTCTTTTTAGTCTTGGATAAAATTTCGCCTTATGTTACACCTCTTCTATTTACCGTATCACTTTCCTCAGCTGGCTGATATTAATACAGTCAATTGAAAAAGACTCGGTATGTTTCATAGCCCGTAGAAAATGCTTTT
>NC_136966.1:5974284-6014284 GCF_032717465.1 Coenobita brevimanus
CAGCCATACCACGTTGAGTACATCGCTTCCCGTCCGATCAGTGAAGTTAAACAACGTTGGGTCTGGTTAATACTTGGATGGGTGACCGCCTGGGAACACCAGATGCTGTTGGCATAAAGTTCTCCCTACGTGTCAAGTGGGGTTGGTGGAGGATTAGTGCCCCTCCCTGTAAAACAATTAACTCTAAGCCCTTGGCCACCCTGCTTGGGATACATGGCGTCTGGCAATGAATGAATGAAAATGAATTCTCCAGTGCGCTGGGGTAGCCAGTTCAAGGCAAGAGTAATGGTAACAACGGGGGTGTTGTTAGGAAGTATCAATGGACCTTGAGAAGCCCAGGGTAATTCATATGCTTTACCCTGTTACTGCTATAATATATGGGATGGGCTGCTGTAGTAGTAGAAGTGGTAGCAGCAGCAGTAGTAGTAATAGCAAGAGTAGTAGTAGTATTGGTGGTGATGGTACTGGTGGTGGCAGTAGTAGTAGTAGTAACAGTAGTAGTAGTTGTAGTATTGATTGTAGTGGTACTGGTGGTAGTGGTAGTAGCAGTAGTAGTCTTTGTTCATGTTGTTGTGGTGGTGGTGGTGGTGATGGTGGAGGTCCCAGGATATTATGAACGTGAAAACCTGTGGATTACAGGCTGAACCTGCCCCTCTCTTGCAGTCCACCCTCCTCCGATCAGAAGAGAGGGTAGGAAATGAAGGACGATTGAACAACTAGACAGTGCAACAACTTGGCTATATTGATGTCACCACGTGAAGGCACCCCTCTCCACCACCTATGTGACGGTTAAGATCCACATATATGACAAACCTCTTGAAACGGGTGACGGTGTTTATCGTTGTTTCTTAATTCATCCTAACAATTTGCAAAGTTCCCTAGTAGAAAAGGCCATATCTCACCCCTCCTGTTCGATAAGTCTCTCTTAAGTTGAGTTAAATTGTCTGAAGGCAGTAAATTGAATAATACGTTTTCGGAGTGAAAAGGTAAAAAAATTTAGGTACCTGTTATTACAGCCTTAAAAAATGCTTAGTCAAATTCAAGACATTATAAGTCAAACATGATTTTACGACAGTAAATCAGATATTCATTACTTTGGTCACATGTACTGCACATTTGTGGACATAATGTTTCACTCCATAACGATACAGAACAAGAGACTGAGCAATGACTTTCAGAACCCAGTGATGCGATCTTCGGAGCCCAACAAACTTTTCAGAATATAATATTAATTATCTAGTAAGAGGTTCATAACTTCTCGACTAAAAAATGGAGTGTTGTTATCGTCCATAACTTTGCATTTTCACTTACGACCAAATAATTATGGAATTAAAAGTTTGGCAGGCCCATCTTCCTCACCAGAACATGTCGCACACGGCACACTGATATCCTCTTGTATGAGGAAAGGAGGCACAGGTCACATAACCTTTCCACAGATCTCAAGCCCCATAGTGATTACCTGCATAATTACAATTGTACAGCCAACAGGCATATGCCTGTTAAAGTAACAATTACCTTGTAAGTACCTTTATACAAACTGAAACAGTAAGTAATATACAAAAGCGTAACATGCCAAATACATCAACAAGGAGAAAGTACTACAGGCACAGATATACAGACACATTACAAACATGTACATACCAGACCTTATTAACATGCATATGCACTTCAGATATATACGCACATAATTACATGCTGACATACTGTTTATGTTACTCTCTTATTTTCTGTCCCAAGTCCTATGTTTATGCACATCACGCTGTCCACATATACACGCATGCATGCAGTTACTGTATTCTCTCTCTCTCTCTCTCTCTCTCTCACACACACACACACACACACACACACACACACACACACACACACACACACACACACACACACACACACACACACACACACACATGTGTCATTTTTCCACACCTCGTTCACCTGCCATCTCTCATTCCACCCTTCAATTTGAAATATGTCATCAATGTCAGGGTGTCTGTCGTTCCACACGCACACACACACACACACACACACACACACACACACACACACACACACACACACACACACACACACACACACACACACACACATGTGTCATTTTTCCACACCTCGTTCACCTGCCATCTCTCATTCCACCCTTCAATTTGAAATAACTCATCAGTGTGTATGGTAGCAATGTCAGGCAATGTCAGGGTGTTTGTCGTTCCACACACACACACACACACACACACACACACACACACACACACACACACACACACCATAGCAACCGGCATGTATTCCGTCTCTACTGCACTTCTTTGTTTGAGTTTTTCCGTTATTGACTTTCCGTTACATCATCAAATTAAGCCCAGATACCCGTCCTACATGTCATTTTATACTCTTCTCGAAGCCTACTTGTAGAAAGAAGTGGAAAGGCGTACCAAGGTGGTGGTAGTAGTAGTTGTAGCCACTGGTTCATCTGACTGGAAACCTAGTGGACTGAAGACTTAAATTACCCTTGTACTGTACAGCAGTCAATTATCCCCTATACAGGGGATACGGAGATAACTAATATGATATATATATATATATATATATATATATATATATATATATATATATATATATATATATATATATATATATATATGTGTGTGTGTGTGTGTGTGTGTGTGTGTGTGTGTGTGTGTGTGTAAACAAAGGTGATGTTGATGATGGGGATGATGATGGCGATACTGACGCAAACATTAGTGATGATAGGGACAGTGATGGTGATGGTGATAGTATCCGTGATGGTGTTGACAATGATGATAGTGATTGGGACGGTGAATTATGCTGTTGTATGATGATGAATAATGATGACGATAGTAGTGCCAATTGTGAAAGCAATGGTAATGATGTGTGACAGTGATGATGATGGCGACATTGGTGATGGTGACGATGGTGATAATGATCGTGAAGGTGAGAGTAATGACGAGAGTGACAATGGCAATAGTGAGGTGGAAAGCGAAGGGGCATACATAAAATGCAGCGCAAATATCACCATGCTTTACGTTACTGGTCTAGTAAGCTATAATTACCAGCAATAACCATTGCAATCACCACTGCAATAACCATGAGGGATAACAGTGCAAAATACACCACGCCAATACCAACATTATAAATTATTCTGCATCTGCGACACCATTGCCTGTGTGATGGTAAAGTTGTTTGCAGTTTAGTTTGGGGCTGCCGGGATAGTTAAATGCACTGTCTGTCTGCCTGACTGTCTATGTTCGTTTCTAATTCTAACAGCAAAAAGACTTGCTATAAAGGCTGGGAATGTATGGATAGTATGATGCACGTGCTGTTCATCTGTATATATCTGGCCATCTCAGTGTCTTGCTGTTTCACTGTTTGTCTATCTGTCGACCTGTCTTTCTCTTTGTCTGTCAGTCATTATAGTCTGGCAGTAAAGTTACCTGCAATTAGGTTGAGGCTATTGGAAAATTATGTTGCACAGTCTATATATGAGTCTGTTGTCCTGTCTGTCGGTCTCTTAACCTCTACCAGTTTCGTTGGAGGAAGCCTTTTTTTGTTTTTTAATGTAAGGAAGAAGGAACCACAGGCATGGAGTCCACAAGATTGTTCCTTCTAAGAAAAAATAAAAACATGGCAACAGGGAGCCAAATTCAAGATCCGTTCATTCAGAGATGCCTAGACACACTGTGTTTGAAAGACTGGAGGTCATAGGCAGTAGGAAACACAGGCAGAGTAAGACAGTTCCAGAGTTGACCTGTTGCATACATGATGGACTAGGAATAGCGATTAATTCCTGCATTAGAGTGATGGACAAAAAAGAGATGTGAGTTTGCTGCTAGATGGGCGCTATGCGCCCTCCGTAATGGTGGAGGGATGCAAGCAGACAGTTCAGGGAGCTGTGACCATTGAAGTTGCAGTAAAAATGAGATAAAAATGCAACAGTGTGGCGAAGAGACAGAGACTGAAGGGAGCCAGTAAGAGAAGGAGAGCTAATGAGACGAAAAGCCTTTGATTCCACCTTGCTGAGAAGAGCTGTATGTAGGGAGCCTTCCCATACGTGAGAGTTGTTCTCTACACAGGGGCAAATTATACTCATGTATAAGTCAACTACTGTGCAGAGGTAAAGAAGGAACAAAATCGACTTAGCACACCTAATCTCTTGGAAGCAGAGTTTACAAGGGAAGTATTGTGATCTATCAAAGAAATATCCAGAGAGAATGAACCCTTAAGTATTTTCAAAGATGATGAAGGATTGAGTTGGATATTGTGCAAAATTATAGGCTATTCCTGCGGAAGATTTTGACGGGCTGGAGGATAAAAGAACTGAGTTTTTAATGTATTTAAAACAACAAGATTACTTTTTACCCCAGTCAGAGATATGAGCCAAGTCAGTCATTAGGTGTGCCACAGCCACATCCCTTGTTTTTTGAAGTAACTGTTGAGATGGACGCTGTGGGAAGCGGATGGAAAAGTGAAGGGTGGAGTCATCAGCGTATACTCTCCCATGTCGGTCTGTCTGTCAGCCTGTCTGTGGACGATATATCTAAAAAAGTTATTTTCGGATTTCATAAAATTTAGTGGATAGGTGGGCAGCGGATCAAGAAAGAATTGATTAGAATTTGAGATGGATCCGGATTCGGATACAAGAATAAATATTAAATTTCAATGGCGTCGGCGGAGGTATACGATCTCTGAGATTCAATAAAATGATAGATTAAGACCGTTAAATTAAATAATTGACTCTGTGAAACTGTAAACTTATTCGCCTGGTAGGAAAGAGGAATTCCTGCAGTAAATAATATATTTTATTGGCGTTGGTGAAGGTATGCGCTCTCTGATGCTTTCTAGTCCTTTTTTCTTGTATCACCCTAAGCCAGACAAAAAAGGT
This sequence comes from Coenobita brevimanus, assembly GCF_032717465.1. Classification (NCBI taxonomy): domain Eukaryota; kingdom Metazoa; phylum Arthropoda; class Malacostraca; order Decapoda; family Coenobitidae; genus Coenobita; species Coenobita brevimanus. The sequence continues at coordinate 5,979,170 of NC_136966.1, forward strand.
ATTGGTAGGTTGGGGCTCCCTACCTGTCTCTTTATCTAATAGTACTTCTATCTGTCTGTATATATGTCTGTCGGTCTATCTATATCCGTCTGTCTATCGGTCTATCTAAATCTGACCATAAAATTACTTGCTGTCAAAGTTGGGGCTGCTGGGATAGTTTGCAGCACTTTCTGTCTGCATATTTGTCTGTCTGCCTATCTGTCTCCGCCCAACAAGTATATCCATCTGTCAAAATATCTATCTATATCTATCTGCTTATATTTTTATCCGTGTGTGTCTGTCTGTCTATCTATGTGTCTATCTACCTAATTACTTATCTACTTACCTATCTAATTATCCATCTGTCAGTCTATCTATTCATCTATCCATTTATCCACTTGTTTATTTATCAGTCCGTCAATGTAACTTTCTGTACACATCGCTATCAACGGCTAGGGAGAGAGTTTACGGGTAGGTGAGGAAGGGATGTCTGCTTGTCTATTTAACTACTTATATGTCTACTTAACTATAGATGCCGGCAGATAATGACCATCTAGATAGAGTACTCGTGACGAAGAGATCTCCATGTGACCTTATCCAGTTGCTCATTCTACCCCAATCCTACCCTTTGCAAATAATACTCCTTGATCTTAACATGTCTTAATTACAGTTCACCATTTCCACCCACTCCACCAGGACCGATGTACTCCCTAACCATATGCTTCAGTCTCATTCCCGGTCTGCCTCTTCTTCCCCCGTCACTGGTTAAGATGGAGATAGGAGTGCAGTGTGGAAATGGAAGATGATGTCAGAAAAAAAGTACATATGAATGAGGAAAGGAAGGGAAATTTAGAAAAGGAAGGGGGTGGAGAGGGTGGGTGTGGAGAGGGAACATTGATATTTGACACGAAGGATGGAAATGAAGTGAGCAGGAGCTGAAAATGAGAGAGAGAGAGAGAGAGAGAGAGAGAGAGAGAGAAGCAGGGGTGGAGGGGGAATGATCATTGATATTTGACATGCAATGATCTGAAAATCCAGCATTGTGACGGTACTGGAATCAATGGCAATGAAGTATGTATGTGGTGAGAGTAGGTGTGGGGAGAGAGAGAGAGAGAGAGAGAGAGAGAGAGAGAGAGAGAGAGAGAGATGGGGGAGGTTGCTATAATGGTCACACCTGGAATCTTCTAGTGGCAAAAAAAAAAAAAAAAAGACGATTTTACTCATAGGGGAGAAATTCAAGCTCCCAGTGCTGTCAGCTGGGCACGAATGTCATCCATTAACAGTTTCACTAAAAACAATACATTTAATATGCTAAGAAAAATTCTGGCGGGCACTGGAACATCGACTGACCTTTCCACTGCATACGGTACTTTAATTTTACCCAACACTAGGCGATATAATTTTCTGTTTATTTATTTATTCGTATTAGCTAACACGTTGTAAGAATGTTGCGCTTGATCCCATCGTTTCAATGACTGTCATCCTTGGTACCACCAGACGATTTCATTCAACTTGTGACATACCGCTAGTACTGAAAGGGTTCATGAATTCTAAAAAAAAAAAACACTTAAAAGAAAAAAACTACCCATCTATCTATAGCCAGACGCCATAATCCCGTAATGGGTGGCAACTTGTTTTTGAATTATTATTATTATTATTATTATTATTATTATTTTATTTATTTATTTATTTATGTATTTATTTATTATTATTATTATTTTTTTTTTACGGGGAGAGGCACTATCCCTCCGCCAACCCACTTGCTGACACGTAGGGAACATGTAAGGGTTATACCGGTATATATTGTTTCCATCCAGCTTTGTAAATGGTTTCCTGGTTTACAGGAAACGATTAGGCTTGTCACTCAATCTAAAGCCACCGAACTGGAAAGGAGGGTAATAAAAAGTGACAGGAGAGATGGAAGAAATAGGAAGAGAAGAGGGCAGCACAGAAAAAGAATAATAAATGTGAAGGACAAAGTAGGCAGCACCACATCAAGAGTGGAAGTTGGTCGCCATAGCCTACCACCTTATTACGAAATCACTAAGATAAAAAACAGTTTGTTGTCAGCACTGATTGTCCACAGACTACGTCATCGGGTTGAAGGCAGTAAAACAGGACCCCATCAGCTGAGCAGGCTTTACCTTTGAAGTATAGCCATGCAATCAATATATTTAGGGGTTCCACTCAACTTATCTAAGGGTTGCAGTCAACTTATCAAGGGGTATTATTAGCTTTATCTGCTCGTATTACCGCCTTCTCTTTCGAATTTCTTTGGACTCGTTTGTTGTTTACATCGTGTTGCTTAAATACAAGAGATAATTTCCCTCTCTCATCTGCTCTATACCCATTCCTCTCACTTCCTTCGATCGTTTCCCTTTCCACTCTTTTTCCATTAATTTTCTTTCCCTTTTCTTTCCCTTCCCATTCCTTACCATTCACTTCTTTTTCTTTACAGACCAAACTTTCGCTTCACTTCCCTTTCCCTCTTTTTCCTTTCCTTCCCTTCCTTTCCCTTTTCTTCCCTTTCTCTCTCTTCCCCTTTCCTTTCCACTCCCCTCTCTCTCTCTCTCTCTCTCTCTCTCTCTCTCTCTCTCATAATGAACATAAAGTGCGCCTGCTCCCAGCCATCATCTTAACTGGATTTCCGTGTAGGTGATAAGGTGGCGGTAAGAGTGTGTTACCTGCCCTTAATGAAGTGGCCACAGGTGTGTGTGTGTGGGGGGGGGGACAGCCAGACAGAGACAGTAAGATTTAACTAGAGCAAAATCAAGAACCAAGAACAGTGCCAGAGAAAAGAGAAAAATATAATTCGTAATTTCATATTCTGAATAAAAATCACCACCAAAATCTTCATAATAGCTTGTTAAAATACTCAGTGAAGGAGACTCACACACGATCCACTAGAATAATGGAAGACTTAAATCATGCAACACTGCTAATTACAGTAATCTTATTGGTATTATTTGGAAATGGTTCTAATGTCATGCGTGCCAAGTTTTTAGAGTGGATTCTGGCGGGGAAAGAGGTTAGAGACAGACAGACAGACAGACAGACAGACAGAGACAGAAACAAACAAAGGAAAAGAGGAATGGCAAACACAAGTCCGAGCTTTGGATTCGCATCCAAAATTTGATAATTGGGTTCATAAATAAATGAACAATATATAAACTACTGAACTCAAAAATGAATTGAACATCAAGTCTCATTTTAACATCTCTGAAGCTAAGAGGCCTTAGGTTAGACTACCGGAGCTAGATTGATATATTAATTAATATTTATAAAAAAAAAAACTGTTAAACGCGGAAATAAATAGATATATAAGAAAATTAGATGCATTACATGTAACCCAAGATTAAAAATTATCTTAGTTGTATGAAAAAATACATACATACATAAACACCAAAAACTCTACCCTGGGTAAAACTTTCTTCCTCCCTACAAATTTCACTGAACATTCCAGAATAATTCCTACACAATTAATATGTTTTCCCTCGAAGGTGATTTATTTACGCCAACACCACTAAATTATGATATATCAATACTTTCCATGGTTATCCCTTCTTCATCCATCCTTCCTTCCATTCACTAGACTAGACATTATTGATCCATGGCTCCCCTTCCTTCATCCAAGCTTCCTTTCATCCACTATACATTACTGGTCAATGGTTATTCATCCTTGAGCCATCCTTCCTTCCATCCACTAGACATTATTGGTCCATGGCTCCACTTCCTCCATCAACTCATCTTTTCATTCACTAGACAATACTCGCCCACGGCTCCCAGTTCTCTATCCATCCTTCCTTTCATCCATCCACCTGGTTGCTCGCGTCTACGTGGAGGTCCTACTCATTAACCTTAACCCTCCACTTTGTCGCATTATATTTAACTTTGTGTCGAGTCTCCATCTCTTTTCCTCCTTTCTTCCCCCCTCCCCTTTTCCAACAGAACAACATTGATATGTGTCTAATATTGTCTAGGTGTATTTTTCCTTTCAGGTTAATAGAATGAAGAATATGGTTTCCTAACAATCTTTGCTATGAAATCTTACGACAGCTTTTCTATGGTGCATGGAATTCATTCTCATTGTTTCCTACTGGCTTCGACTGTATGGTCTGGTGGAAGGAAAGGAGCTTTCCTGCTTTGCTATCCTTTTCTATTACTGACAGAATAGTTAAATTAGTTTTAACCAACCCTATAACAAACGACATTAACAGGAACAATAGCTCCGTTGTAAGCTTTAAACTGTACTCCCTATTCCTCCATCCTTACTCCTATTTCATTTCCATTCCCCACTTCCCTTCACACTCTCCTCGCCCCTTTACCACGGTCCCTTTTCATTTTATCCTCCCTCTCTATGGCACATCATCTACATCACACTTCCACCCATCTCCTCCCTTCCATTTCAACTCCCCTCCCCTCCCTACTTCCCACCACTTTCTCCCCACTCCTCTCATTTCTTTTTCATTGTACTCGTATGTCTCCTTTCCCTGCCCTTACCACAGTGTGACATAAATTGCCCACTTCCTTCTCTTCACCCGTTTCCCATCAACCCTCTACCTTCTCTCCCCCAACACCATAATAGCCTTCCACTGCTCATCAACTTCTCCTCCATTACCCCTTCCAGCCTTTTCCATCGTAGTAATCTCTTCCTTCTCCCACAACACATTGATTAACCCTTTCTCTTCCTTCCCTCCCATCCTCCTTCTCTCTCTCTCTCTCTCTCTCTCTCTCTCTCTCTCTCTCTCTCTCTCTCGTCTCCTTCCCTTTTCCTTTCCATCATAATGTCTCCTCACCACCCATCAATCCTTCCATCTTCATTTATTCTACCTTGTCCATCCTAGAAATACCATCCTTCTCTCCGCACTGTCTCAACCCATCAACTCTTCCTTCTCCATCTCCTCCACCCTTTCCTGCACCTTAAATACCTTCTTTCCCCATGTATCAATAATTACCTACTCCCCCACTTTCTTTCTTTTCGTCCTTTCATCACTTCTTCCTCCCAGTCCTGTAACCGCAGAAATGGTTACAAGACTGGCTTTTAGACTGAAAACAGCGAGTTGTGATAAACGGAAAGGAATCCAAATGGCGTACTGTGACTAGCGGCATTCCCCAAGGCTCAGTACTTGGACCGATACCTTTAATTATCTATATAAACGATATTGATGATGGTCTAAATTGTAAAGTATCCAAATTTGCAGATGATACGAAAGTAAGCAGTAAAGTAACTTCAAAATTACAATGGCAGCAGTTACAAAATTATCTTTATACTTTAACAAGCTGGGCAGAAAAATGGCAAATGAAATTCAACGCAGAAAAATGTAAAGTACTTCACTGGAAGTAACAACGTCCATGCGAATTATAATATGAATAATATCCAGTTATCAAGTACAGACAATGAAAAGGATCTTGGTGTGATAATTTCAAATGACCTAAAACCGAGTAAACAGTGCACCGAGGCGGTTAAAATTGCAAACAAGCTGGTGGGTTTTATTGGAAGAACTTTCAAGATTAAATCGGAAAAAGTCATACTAGTCTTGTACAACTCGTTAGTGCGCCCCCATCTTGAGTATTGTGTGCAATTCTGGTCTCCGTACTACAGGAAGGACATAGAAAAATGAGAGAAAATTCAGCAAAGAATCACAAAAATGATACCACTACTTAGAAACAAACCATATGAGGAATGCCTTGAAGAACTTAAATTATTTAGCCTAACAAAGCGCAGGTTAAGAGGTGACCTTATTGAAGTTGTCAAAATCATGAAGGGATATGACAACTTAGATGTGAATAAATATTTTGAAAGAGACCGGTCGAGTCAAACTAGAAGTAATGGCTGCAAAATTATGAGAAAGTGTTTCCAATCCCATGAAGCAAAATACTTCTTCATCAACAGAGTCGTAAATGTCTGGAACAGATTACCCTCAGAGACTGAACAGTACCTCAGGTAAGACATTCAAAAACAAAATATACAAGTATTTGCACGAGAATCCTCAGCTGACTCTTCTTCTGTCCGAATAACTTGCTTTTATAACTATGTGTAAGTTCATTCCCCTTTTGTGTACAAGACACCCCATAAACAACGTACCCGTACACAGCGTTGCATCATGTCATTATAAATTTTTCAATTTATTCAGCGCAAATAGAGTAATATACGCACAGATTAGGATATGCACGGATCCTGAGTTAACGGTCACTACTCTTACTTCCGACCTGTGATGGGCTGTGGATCACTGAGGATCCCTGTTAGCCAAGTGACCACCATCGGAATTTTTTTTTAATGTACCAGGGGTCACTGCTTCAGGAGGAAACTTGTGTACTTGTCCCACATGGGAGAGTTCCTTGTCTCAGTGGAGCGAACGGAGGTAGGGCCTGATTGACTGCTGCCTACCTTAAAAGTGCCAGGCAAGGCTGCCGCACCACCCCTGAACATCCACACTGTGCACTGTGCAGTCCCCTCATGTCTACAGGACACTGCGTAAACTTAACATACCCGTACATAGCGTCATGTCACGTCATTATACATTTTTCGATTTACTCAATGCAAATAAGGTAATATACAGTAAGTAATGATTAGGATCTGCACAGATAGCCCCGAGTTATCCGTCACTACTCTTACTTTCAACCTGTGATGGGCTGTGGATCACTGAGGGTCCCTGTTAGTCAAGTGACCACCATCGGGATTTATATAATGTACCAGGAGTCACTGCTTCAGGAGGAAACTTGTGTACTTGTCCCACATGGGAGAGTTCCTTGGCTCAGTGGAGTGAACGGAGCTAGGGCCTTATTGACTGCTGCCTACCTTAAAAGTGCCAGGCAAGGCTGCTGCACCACCCCTAAACATCCACTCTGTGCACTGTACATCCACACTGTGCACTGTGCAGTCTCCTTTTGTCTATAAGACACCCCATCTTATATATTTTTCAATCTCCCCAATGCAAAGAAAGTAATATTAGCACAGATTAGGATCTTTTTTTTTTATGCAAGGAAGAAGGAACCAAAGGCCATGAGCCCGCAGTAACAGTTCCCTCCAAGAGAAAAACAAAATACAATAGAGAGCCAAATTCAAGATCTGATCATTTTGAGATGTCTGGACACACTGCGTTTGAAAGACTGGAGATCATAGGCAGCAGGAAATACAGACAGAGGGAGACAGTTCCAGAGTTGACCTGTTGCATAAATGAAAGACTGGGAGTAACGGTTAACTCTTGCATTAGAGAGTTGGACAGAAAAGGGATGAGAGTTTGCTGCCAGACGGGTGCTATGCGCCCGTCATAGAGGTGGAGGAATGCAAGCAGACAGTTCAGAGGAGCAGTGACCATTAAAGTAGCGATAGAAAAGAGATAAAGATGCAACAGTGCGGCGAAGAGACAGAGGTTGAAGGGAGTCAGTAAGAGGAGGAGAGTTAATGAGACGAAAAGCCTTTGACTCCACCCTATTGAGAAGAGCTGTATGTGGGGAGCCTTCCCACACATGAGAGTTGTACTCCACACAGGGGCGGATAAAACCCCTGTATAGAGTCAACAATTGTGCATGGGTAAAAAAAGAGCGGAGTCGGCTTAGCACACCCAATCTCTTGGAAGCAGATAGCCCTGAGTAAACGGTCACTTCTCTTACTTTCGACTTGTGATGGGCTGTGGATCACTGAGTGTCCCTGTTAGTCAAGTGATCACCATCGGGATTTTTTTTAATGTACCAGGGGTCACTGCTTTAGGAGGAAACTTGTGTACTTGTCCCACATGGGAGAGTTCTTTGTCTCAGTGGAGTGAACGGAGCTAGGGCCTGATTGACTGCTGCCTACCTTAAAAGTGCCAGGCAAGGCTGCCGCACCACCCCTAAACATTCACACTGTGCACTGTGTGGTTTCCACGTTATGTCCACAGACGCCCCATTAACTCAACGTACCGGTTTATAATGTCATGCCGTAACTATTAGTTTGTTTGATTACTTTCTCTTTCAGGTTACTCAAACGGGTAGCTTATAGACAAAGTATTATAGAATGTGACTTTTCCATTCCAGTATTTCCTGTGAAATTTCCATGTCAGTTTTTCCATGCTGCATGGTGGTTTTTCTCACTTTTTCCTGGAGGGTTTGGTGGTGGGGGAAGCCTTCTTGCTTTACTATCCTTATCCTTCAGCATGTAGAGTTAGATCTTGTAATCATACTTTTCTCTGTAACAAGCAGCCTCGAAAGGACCATAAGGTCTGTTGCTGTTTGCTTTCCTATGTAATCCTATGTAATCCTTTCCCTGCATAGCTCTTCAAACGTTACATCTTCTTCTGTCTTTTCCCATCCATGTAATATTTTCCATTTGTCCACTCTTCATAAGTTGTTCCTTCCTCGTCTCCTCCTTTCCTCCCTCTCACCCTCTTCCCTCATTTCCTTCATCCCTCCTCCCTTCCAGCTCCACCTCTTCCATCCTAAACCACCCTTGTACTTGAGGCCTGATAGTCGCCATGGTGTAATTATAAAGTACTCTGGGAGTACGGCCGCCTATTTCCCACTTAAATTCATACCACAACACCCCACAGCCCTCAGTCCATGATCATAGCTTTTGACTTTATCTTATTTTCACTGGAGTCTGGGCTATTTGCCCTCTCGACACCTTGAATTCAGTGACCTATTTAATATTTTATTCCTGCTGCCACCGGACACTTACAATGCGATGGGAGAACTTTGTTTTCTTAAAGCCTAACCGTACACATACTGTACAGGGTCCTCATAGTTTATGCTTTTTTTTCTTTAGAATTTTTTAAGTAGGAGGTTTACAGTGCGATTGAGAGACTTGTGTTCTTAAAGCCTCCACAAGCAAAAGGTTTTTCGGGAAGTGCGGTGGCGGTAGCGAGAATGTGCTCAGCAAATATATGACTTTTTTTTTTTTTTAGATCCTCCACCACCATACAATCCCGGATATGCCCCTGCCACTGTGTCTAAGCGGTGAAAATACTCGCTCGAACATATTCATTTCAGCAGAATTATGATGCTCACATTAAGCTCAAGGTATTGCCAAACGTTGTTAAACGCCCTGGGATAGACTCACCTACCTGGCTGGGCTATACAGTATATAGCCTTCATTAATCCCCTTCACAGTTAGTGGTCCTGTCTAAGTTGAGCAAATGAATCTGGAGATAGGGAAAAAAAATAAAAAATCGCCACTGAACTGCAGAGCTTAACAGATACAAGAAAAGTCCGGTCGACACAAAAACGAGTGTAAACATCCTGCCATCAAATGTCAGCCCAGCACAGACAACAGTGGTTCTAGACGCAAGCATTACTCCTCCTTGCCGACAGGAAGCTTAATTTAGTCAATTTTCATGGATGGACTAGCACGTGAGGATCACAATAACGGTGTGCAAGTGAGAAAGGGGCATGGTAGGTAAGTGAGGCTGAATGGGGGGGGGGGGGATAGGAGTAGCTTTTTGCTTTGGTAACCTGAAGTATATACTTGTCTTTGGCTGCGATACTGAATTTAGTAGCATTATTAGTCTTATTGGTGTTTTTACTATCGTTATTATTGTTATTATTATTATTATTATTATTATTATTATTACTGTTATTGATATTATTATTATTATTATTACTACTACTATTATTATTATTATTATTTTTTTTTTTAATTATTGCTGTTGTTCTTGTTGTTGATATTATTATTTCTATTATTATTATTATTATTATTATTATTATTATTATTATTTTTTTATTGTTGTTGTTGTTGATGTTATTATTTCTATTATTATTATTATTATTATTATTATTATTATTATTATTAATACTATTATTACCGAGTCACATGGCAAATGGTTTCCTGTACACCAGGAAACCATTTACTACGCTGGATGGTAACCATATAACCAATTATGGCGCCTGGTGGTTTAGTGAGTAATTATGGTGCTCCAATCGGATTGAGCCTGTGTAGGTTTATATCCAAGGGATGGTTGGAGTTTATTGCTCACGTAATGCCACTTAGGGATGAGTATGGCTGGTCACTCTCATCTTAAATGTCAGAACAAACTAGCCTAGCCCCGGGTTCCTACGCTCCTCATGGGGCGGTATAGGATTTGATGACGGACGGATAGATGGATTATTATTACCAATGTTGTCTCACTTGATGATTATGGAAGGTGTTGGCAAGTCAGAATTGTAGGAAATGTAAGTGAATCCGAGAGTAGAGAAATGTACGTATTTAACAGAGAAACCAGCAGAATTAGGGTCTTCTCTGAACCATAAGAGTATTAAGGAAAAAACTTATAACCAAAGATGAACGTGGGAAATATGGAAATGGCAATTAAGTGAGGACTGTGGGAATGACGGGTAAGTGAGAATGAGAGGAGGATGTGTTTTTACAAGGAACAACGGGTATGGTGTCTTTTTGTTTACGAGGCATGATTTAGGAATATTATTACAGTATTTCTAGAATGCTAAGTGACGAATAATGGAAAACAGAGGTGAGTAAGAATAATGAGAATGGTAAGAAAGAGAGACCAAGAAAGAAGTAATGAGAGGCGTGGAATTTAATATGATTTTTTACTAGGAAGAGCTGCAAGTTTAAGAAACTTCACTATGGCAACACACACACACACACACACACACACACACACACACACACACACACACACACACACACACACACACACACACACACACACACACACACACACATTCAAGGCGACAAGAGCTCCTAAAAGAGATATTAATCTTTGCACGCCTGCTGAAATTAACAAAAGGACAATTAATCAAAGTGTATTGATCCCCCGTCCAGATAAAGGGGAAGGGGGTGGCGGAGGAAGAGGAGGTAGCCACAGAAGATTGTGACTGCAGGACAATGAGGGAAGCCAAAAGAGGAACAAAATAGCACAAACCCTCTTATTCAGTGGGCCGCACTTTTCTTTACCAAAAAGTTGTTTTTGTGCATTGCCGTTTTAGTATCTAGTGATGACAGATGGGGCAGACATTGTTGTATGTTTCTTCATTTTTTTTCCCACCTCTTCCCTCTTTAACTTCCTCTTTTGCCCCCCCCCCCTTCTCTCTCTCTCTGTGTTTGTCCATCTGTCTCGGGCTCTCCCCCTAATTATATATATATACAGTATATGAGTCTGTCTCAACATATACATAATAATGAGAAAGGCAAGGAATCAAGATGAAGTCTGAAGGGACAGGAAGCGTATATATAGATGATTCCTTTGAGGTTGTTCGGACGGACACACACACACACACACACACACACACACACAGATACCTTATATAGGTAGATATAGAGCAAGGCAGAGCAAGAATGAGGAAAGGAAAACAAAAACAAGATGTAGGCATGATAGAACAGGCGGGTAGCGCCTCATTTGTCTTGGGTGCACAGAAAACAAGTGAGGGTTGGGTGATTGGCGTTGCGTGAAACAGGCCACACTGCGGCGGAAACAACAGCAACGTCTTCATAGGATGAGTGTGATGTGATGAGTCACTCACAAAGCTATGTGTTACACGGCAGCTTAGGGATTTCGTTCCTCGCGCCGACAGCACTTAAAGATATTGACGAGTTCTGACTGTACTATACGGTATATATATATATATATATATATATATATATATATATATATATGGTATATCTATCTTTCTATCTATATGTATATATATATATATATATATATATATGGTATATCTATCTTTCTATCTATATGTATATATATACATACAATATATATATATATATATATATATATATATATATATATATATATATATATATATATATATATATATATATATAGATATATACTGTTTTCGTTTTCGTTTTTAAAGGCTCCAACATGCTTGCTTGTGTCGGCCTTGGTCACCTAATGGCGGCTCTCCACAGTGCACGATCCGTTGCAGCCTCCCTGTTCAGTCCCTTAACCCTAAGGTCACACTTAATGACCTCGTCCCATGTCTTTCTCGGTCTACCCCTCATAACCCCACCCCCAGTATTAACACTTCTCACCTTCCTCACCCAATTATCATTCCCCGTCCTCTCCACATGTTCAAACCACCTCAATATACCTCTCCTCATCACAACACCAATACACTCCAGTCCCATCCTACCTCTCAACTCTTCCATCATAAACCCAGCCCCTCCAGGCCTTGGACGCAGGGACGCACTGCACATCTACCTAACCATTGTCATTTCTGTACGTCTGAGCCGGCGAATATCCTCCTCCTTCACTGCATATATATATATATATATATATATATATATATATATATATATATATATATATATATATTTACGGTATATCTATCTATCTATCTATCCATCTATCTATCTATCTTTCTCTCTCTATATATATATTGGTATGTGTGTGTGTGTGTGTGTGTGTGTGTGTGTGTGTGTGTGTGTGTGTGTGTGTGTGTGTGTGTGTATTGAACTCTGAAGAAAGACGGTGGCAATTATGATGGCAGAAATGTTTAGTATGATAGTAATTTGGCAGTGTCATATTACGAGTAGTATGGCAGTATTTAGGTAGTGAAAGTACTGGGTAGGTCGATGGGTAACAACGTGAGAGTGTGAAATGATGGAGGTTACGTGTATGAGGGTGTAGAAAATGACGTGTAAGAGAGAGAGAGAGAGAGACGGAAAATATATCTGTTCGTGTCTGCTCTACCCCGCAATTGGATCGTTCAGTAGGAGTGAGGGTGTCATAACATCTTCCACTTCCTGCCTCCCCGTCCCTCCCAGTCAGCGACCTCTCCCTCACCTCTCGTTGGATGTCATGTCACACCTATTACCTCTCTCTCTCCCTTCCTCCCTCCCTTTGTGTGTGTGTGTGTGTGTGTGTGTGTGTGTGTGTGTGTGTGTGTGTGTGTGTGTGTGTGTGTGTGTGTGTGTGTTTTATAATGTACTTTTGTCGACTTCTCTCTGTTTCCTTTTTTTGTCCTTTTTCGCCTTTCTTTCTTAATCTAGGTGTCTTTATTTTTCTTTTTTCATTTCTGTCACTATATTCTGTCTTTTTCCCGTCTGTTTGTATCTTAATGTATTTTTGTGTCTCCGTTCTTTATCCGCTTATTGCCATCTCTCTCTCTCTCTCTCTCTCTCTCTCTCTCTCTCTCTCTCTCTCTCTCTCTCTCTCTCTCTCTCTCAGTTTTTGTCTGTTAAGTTGTTTGTCTGCCTTTCTGTTTTTTTTTTTTTTTACCTTCCCCTCTCTCTTCCTTTGGTGCTTCCTTCTAAGGTATTTTTCCACCTGCTTGTCTGCTGGTTTGTCTGTGGTTTTGTACAGTAATTCTTGTCTGACTCTCCACTCACCTCTCTTTGTATCTGCGTGTTTCTGTCTTGTCGAACTGTCAATCATTCTTTACCAATCTTCTTATCTTTTTCTGCCTGCCCGTTGGTTTGCCGTTCTCTGTTTTTCTCTTCCTTCCCTCCTCCTCAGTTTCTGTCATCTTGTGTACCCTTCATACGACAATAGCACCGTCTCTCACATACTCTTCCTTCTTTTCCTTGGTTTATAGCTACCCGCTCGTGTCAGGCATGCACAGGCCAGTCGCTACGGCACATTGATTCACTCTTTCATTCATTCGTTCTTTCATTCATCTATTCATTAATTCAGTCACCAACAAATCTGAAACAAATTACTTCTTGTTACAGACACTCCTCTCTTACTTGGTCAGCACTGGGAAAAGTAAATTATGATTGTCAGTCTTCCCCTCTCAACCAAAGCCGAGTACGATGACCTTTTAATGACCCCCAAATGAACGTCTCTTCGTGCATGATGGAGTGGTGTAAGTGGAGAGGTCGGTGTCTAGTTCAATATTCAACCCATCTGAGGTCTGTTGCTTTTGTTTGGGGGGGGGAGTCTTCCCTTAACACTGCAAAAGTAAACATCTTAACGCTCTGCTAGGTGACTCATCATCTTGAATCCCTGCCTTGTTCCCTCCTGTAGCGTGCAAAGAAGTTTGGGCTACTCATTTTTTTTTCCCCCAGATGTTCTCGTCCTCAAGACAACAAGGACGCCATTGTTTTGGTTAGGAGCATTGTCATAGCGACAGTTTGCTCTCCCTTACATCACGGATTTTCAGGTTATATGCCAATCTGAAATTTACCACTCTCTCCCTCCCTCTTGGATCCTTTAATCATCGTCCTCCACACATGACGCTGGAGATGCTAATGGTTGGGTGAAGATGAGGAGAGGAAGACTTCAGAATGAAGTGAAAAGAAGGAGGAATGGAATGGATGGAGGGGTTGTTTAGGCGTTAGAATTGGAAGTATTATAATTTTGGTTTACTGCAGTTTTGAGTATGTACCGTACGTCCTGGAACAAACTATATATTTTTTTCTGTACAATTTTGTTATTGCTTTATCTATTTTAGTGAAAGTCTCTACAATTATCTCGAGGATTTGAGTCTTTTTATGCAATAAATGAAGGAACCTCAGAATGAGAGCATATAAACCTTGCCTCTTCTAAAGAATACTGAAAAAAGCCAAAATCAAGATCTGCTTAATACTAGATTCCTTACCACACTGATTTTCAAAGACCAGAGGTCATGGAATGTATGATGGACAGATTTACTTTAACGAGAAAATTTCCGTGGATGACCACCTACATAAACAAAATGCCAAGAGTGCCGATCAACCCTGGCTTTGCAGAGCTGAACAGAAACGGAATGAGGCTGTGTTTAGGCGGGTGCAGTGTTCTCTTCTAGTTAAATCTTGATAACTTTTGTTACACACAGGCAATGTTATTTGAGGCTCTCCGCCCTCAGTGTGTTAAAATAGTCTGCAGTATCTTCCAGACTGTGATGAATTGTTTTGTACTTTATATTTGCTTCTCCTGGCGACTTTATTCAGTCTACGAGAGCCTTTCATCTCCATAATTAAAATAATTTTTAATTGGGTAGAATAAGCCTTCCTTAAGGACTCGGCATGAGGAAACTGTTAGTCAAGCGTGATATAATTTTTATTAGCATGCTACCGTAAGACTTTTTTTCCAGCTTACTAATGGCTACCTGTTCTCAGGTTTTACTCTCTCTCTCTCTCTCTCATGCATCCTCATCTCGTTGTCGTAAACATCCCTGCCTTAATTTTCCTCCCTATTATGCTGCTCCTCTTCACCCTCTCCCACCTTAAACAAATCTACTTTCCCTGTTTACCCTGTGTGTGTGTGTGTGTGTGTGTGTGTGTGTGTGTGTGTGTGTGTGTGTGTGTGTGTGTGTGTGTGTGTGTGTGTGTGTGTGGTTACCTCTGTCAATGATGTTAGACGGAGGTTAACTATTCACCTGTGTCTGTTTGTCTGCTTGTCTGTGTGTGTACATGATATATCAAAAAATTAATATCGAATTTCAATGAAAATTGGTTGATAGGTGTTCGCTGGGTGAAGAAAAAGTTGATTAGGTTTTGAGGTGGATCCGAGTACGGATGCAGGGATAAAATATAGATTTTATTGGCGTTTGCAGAAGTATGTACTCTTTGAGAGTGTGTAACAGGGCAGACTAAGACCATAGAATTATTGCTGATTATGTGAGTCCTTAGAAGTATTCGTCTGGTAGGAGAATGAGATTACAACGGTAAACCATAAATTTTAATAGCGTTGGCGGAGGCTTGCGTTCTCTGAATGCTTTGTTGTTTGCCTGTGTGCATGTTCGTGTTTTTTCTGTAAGAAAAAAAAAAAACTTTGCGTGTTTATAGGGTAGGTCTACATATGAAATATATGTGCTTCTGTCTGCGTAATGTACCGTATATCAAAGTGTTATGCTCATGTGTACTGTATTTGTGTGCTTATTGTGCGTTTACTTGTGAAAGATTCAGTGCCAGCTGGAATGAACTACAGGGTAAGTCAAAAGTCTGGAAAAAGGGGATAGAGGTATCATCACAAAACATCATTAATTTGACGTCCATCCTGTATATGTGTGTGTATGTATGAATTATCGTTTTGTGTAGGATGGCGCATTCTTCCATTGGAAGTGCCTTTGTATTTCACCATAAACCTGAAAAGAGCGAAGAAGAAGAAGGAAAAGAAGAAGAAGAAGAAGAAGGAGAGAGAGAGAGAGAGAGAGAGAGAGAGAGAGAGAGAGAGAGAGAGAGAACGCTATATCTCTCCCTCAAGCTTTCAAACATTTTTTCCATCAAACTTTGACTCACCTTCATGAGCGCAACCACGGGTGTGTGTGTGTGGGGGGGGGGAGATGGCCCTCTCTCCCGCTTCTTCTTTCTGAAAGAAGCTGAACGAAAATATTGTTTTTTTAGCTGTTTATTCATATTTTCATTTATTTAGTCAGGTGCTAATGATTTTTCCCAGGTTGGCACTTTGCTACTTGATAATGCATACATCTTCTGTTAATCTAGATACGATTAAAATAATTTCCAAGCAGCTGTATCTCAAAAAGAATGACAGTCAAAATTCATCCTCCTCCCCATAAAAAAATCCGGGCTGCGTCCCCTCTAAACTTGTACAGTTTTCAACTAGACTTAGATCCTTTTCAACTATACAGTTTCTTCCTAAATGAAAAATGTTGCAGTGCTGATAAGGAGGAACATGCGTGAGGAACATTAATGATGGATGATGCGTTTATCGCGAAGGGAGACCGGCGTGAGTGTGGAAGATACCAGCATTTGTTTTATATTAGTCTCTCTCTCTCTCTCTCTCTCTCTCTCTCTCTCTCTCTCTCTCTCTCTCTCGAGCATATATCTGTAACTCCATGAAACCTGTCACTCGCTTAAACTCGATAGGAATTAGTTGACGGTATACTGTTATTTAGTTATAATGTACTGTACTTATGATCCGTCTTCACACAAGGGGATTTTTCTACCAGTACCGTCGACAGGCATTCCTTAGACAATATATGACTGAAAGGAGGTATAAAGTTCTACCATTATTTGTGTAAAGTTTTGCACCGCGACACGGAGGATTAGGAGAGAGAGAGAGAGAGAGGTGCCTGTGTGTGTGTGTGTGTGTGTGTGTGTGTGTGTGTGTGTGTGTGTGTGTGTGTGTGTGATTCGGTAGTAAGAATGCGTGAAGCAGTAGCTGGTGTGTGTGAGAGGGAATCGGGTAAGGAGGTGGTGACTGATGTGGGGAGATGCTTAAGTAGGTGACACTGAATTAAAGCAGGGGTTCGGCCAGTGATGAGAGAGGGCAGTAGTTCAGTGAATGGCAGAGGGAGGAACGACTTCGTGCTTGGTCGAGGAGGAAAGATACAGCCTATGTTGGTTTGTTTTCACTTGACAGAACTGGACCGCTCCCACAACATGAATATTTTATTGTAATTGCATGGGAGGGGGAGGCCAAGGATGAGATGGAGGGATGGAATGGAAAGGTATATGAGAGAGGGGTGTGTGCATGGCAGTGAAATGGCGGGGGACAGGGCGACATAGAGGCGATTTGTTTATGGCCACCCTTTACGGGATTAAGACGTCTGGCAGTTGATAGATAGATAGTTGCATGGAATTCAATGAACCTTAGATAATTATGATGCAGGAACTGAGTCTCTTTGGTTACTAGTCACATCAACCCTCAGCTTGAATATTAAATTATCGTTGCATGAAATTTGATGAGCTTGAGGTATGATGTAGGGATGATTCTCCTTGGTTACTAGTGAAATCGACACTCTGGTCTGACTCCACATGTCCCTTGTCTGACTTAAAAGGTGTTGGTGATGTTCGTCAGGTAAGAATGAATATACTGTAGCAATGTGGTGAAGAGGGGGTTGGATGCGTAGAGGAGAGAGGGTGACGGAAAGGAGAGAGAGAGTAACAAAACATGGAGTGGGGGCGAAACTTCAGTGAATATTTTGTGGGAAGGTCTTTTTCAGTGAGTGGTGAAAGGCTAGTATTTATTGATTGGAAAGAATGGCTAGTGAATATAGAAGGAAGTTACTGAATTAAAAGTGGGGTTTAGTGGACGAAACTGGGGTTCGTGAAAGGAAGTAGGGGTTCAGTAAGAGGGGGAATGCGGAGAGGTTCAGTGAGTCTGGAGATAGGTTAAGGAACTCAGTGAAGTATGAAATAGAAAGTCGAGTATTCGCTGAGTGTCAGGGTGAATGTAGCATGTGATGTGGGGTGAAGGGCCGCTCAGATCAAACCACTCAGATGCACAGGTGTTAGTTTCAGCGTAGTGCACTGAAAGAGGGAGGGATGGGGGGAGTTAGGGAGATAGGAGGTGGGGAGAGAAGAAGGAAAAGAACGGGGAGGATGGAAGGAATACAAGGAGAAGGAATGAAGTAATAGGAAAGGAAGGGAGAAGGAAAGGGGAAGGGCTACAGAGTAAAAAAAAAAAAAAAAGCAAAAGGGAAAGCACTCAGCAGCAGGCCTCTTGAAGCTGTTTTAAGAGAAGACTATATCTGTTCTATCTAATGAGCTGAAGGTCAGGACTGTAAAGCAAGAAGGAGGGGAGCAAGATGGAAGAAGATGAGAAGCATGTGGAAAAAATGGGGAGAGAATGGGAAAGATATGTGAAACAGGGGAAGGAAAAGAAAGTAGAAAGGGAAGGATGGAAAGGAGGAAGGGGATAACTAGAGTAAGCACAAGGGAGGTGGGCTGTTGCGGAAAGATGGGGACGAGGCGAGTGGGGAAGACAAAAGGGGAGAAGGAGGGAAATGGGGAGAAGAAAGGGTGGAAAAAGAAAGAACGGGAAAAGAGGGGAAAGGAGAAAGGAAGGGTAGAAGGAAGGAAGAATAGGTGAAGGCTGGGAAGGAGAGGACGAATGGGGCAAGGCTGGGACCTTGGCTGGGAAGGAGAGGAGGAATGGGGGAAGGATGGGAAGGAAAGAGGAAAAGGAGGTGAACCCTTCGACCAAATTTGATCCGAATCGGATATAAACTGTGTAAATTGGCCTTACCATATAACCCTGAGCTTTGATCTATTATTCTAAAAACAACAGGGCAGCCCCTTTGCTGATCTTCAACATTTCCACCAAATTTATCCAAATCAGACCAAAACTGCTTCAGCCATTAATTAACACTATCTATCTATCTATCTATAGCTCGACGCCCTAATCCCGCAAAGGGTGGCCGCAGACAAAACGCCTCCAAGTCGCTCTGCCACTCACCATTTGACTACCCTCCCCCCAGCTCACTCCCCCCTCCCTCATATACCTCTCAACTCCATCCCTCCACCTCATCCTCGGTCTACCCCTTCCACTCTCTCCCTCCACCTCACCCACATACACCCTCTTAGTCAGTCTTTCATTCTCCATTCTCTCCACATGTCCAAGCCACATCAGTGTATTTCTCCTGATCTTCTCAACCACATCCACATCCACCCCACAAAGTTCCCTCACTTCTTCATTCGTCAACCTGTCCCTCCATGTCACTCCACATGCTCCTCTCAAGTAACTCATTTCCACTGCTCTCACTCTTGACTTGTTCCCCTCTTGCAAGGTCCACGCCTCGCTTCCATACGTCAGGGTAGGGATCACAAGACTATCATGCAGTAACTTCTTAACTTCCATACTCACCTCCCCATTTCTCATCACTGCTCTCAGTGAACCAACAACCTTCCTTCCCTGCTGTACCCTTTCACGCACTTCATCCCCCAAAGTTCCATCCTTACTCATCACACTACCCAAGTACTTGAATGCACTCACATTCTCCATATCCTCACCATCCAACCTCACTGTACATTCCTCTCAAACACCATAACTTTACTTTTGTTTACATTAACTTTCAGCTTCCTCCTCCTACACACTGTCCCAAATTCATTCACCAAACCTTGCAACTCCCATTCATCTTCACTCAACAATACTGTATCATCAGCAAACAGCAACACCGGAATCTTCCAAATCTCACCCTCATTCATTAGAGCCACCCCACATCTACTGCCCTACCTTCCACCTCCTTTACAACCCCATCCATGTATATATTAAACAGCCATGGAGACATCACACAACACTGTTTCAGTCCCACACTGAGATCAAAGAACTCACTCAGCTCACCATCCACTCGCACCGTAGCCCTAGCTCCTTCGTACATACTCTTCACAGCATTCAACAATTACCCCTCCACCCCATATATTCTTAATACCTTCCACATACCTTGCCTATCTATTCTGTCATAAGCTTTCTCCAAGTCCATGAAGGCAGCATACACTTTCTTTCCCTTCACTAGATACTTCTCCACTAAACATCTTAGAACAAATATCTGATCTACACACCCTTTTCCCTTCCTAAATCCCCCTTGTTCTTCTCCAACTAGCTCCTCTGTCATATGCCTAACTCTATCAATGAGTATTCTACCATATATTTTACCAGTCACACTAAGAAGGCAAATACCCCTATGGTTACCACATACTTCTCTCTCCCCTTTTCCTCTGTATAAAAGAACAATTATACCTGATTTCCAGTCCTCTGGAACCCTTCCCTCTTCCCAAGTCAATCTACACAACTTCCATATCCACTCCACAACAATCTCACCCCCATACCTCAGCATTTCACCACACACTCCATCAATTCCTGGGGCCTTTCCCATCGTGATCTTCTTCATTGCTTCCACTACTTCCGCCCTACTTATCTCTTCCTCCCTCCTCTCATCTCTTCTTCTCCCAGCCATTCCCCAACCACTTATACTCGCATTGCTCTCACTCTCTACATTCAACAAATCCTCAAAGTGCTCCTTCCATCTCCTCAATTTCTCTCACTTCTCCACCAACACTCTATTATTCCTATCTTTCACTCCCCTACTATATCCCCTTTCACCCTGCCTTACTTTCTTTACCTCCTTCCAGAACAATTTCTTACTCTCCCTCCATTTCACACTCAGATTCCTCCCAAACTCTTCATCCACTTTCTTCTTACTCTCCTTCACCAGTCTCTTCACCTCCTTTCTGCTGACATATTCCTCTCTCTTCTCTCTCTCATCTTCTCCCCTACCTCTACTCGCTAACCATTCACTATATGCCTTCTTCTTTTGTTCCACAGTTCGTTTCACCTCATCATTCCACCATGCTGTCCCTTGCACATCCTTGCATCTCCTCCTCACTCCACAAACCGCCTCACATGCTGCGCCTATCTGTTCCGTGAATATCTTACATACGTCTTCCACCCCTTCCATCTGCTCTAGCTCATACTTTCCCAATCTTTCTTCAGCTATGCTCTTATACTCTGCCATTTTCTCACTATCTTGCAACTTCTCCAATAATAATCATCATCATCATCATCATCATCATCATCATCATCATCTGGATCTCCTTTCCCACCGTAGGGCAGGGTGAGGAGTAGCACGTCCAGACAGCCTAAGTTTGCGCAGTGCAATGGGCCACGCTTCCATTCATTCATCATTCAAGCCCCAGGAATCCTAGATCTATCTGATGCGCCAAAAACATTCACCACATTCTGTAGCTTCTCATAAACGTATCCGATTGAGTCAGTCATTATTATGATTATTATCATCATTACTGCTTGTCGTACGAGGCGACTAAAAGGGTTGTTGGTGGGTTAGTGCCCCATCCCGTAAAAAAACTAACTAAAAAAGCGAATAAAGCGCCTTGGACCCGGACGGACCATACGTTGACGACTAAGGAACGGACAAAGGACATTCTTAGGTTGGGAACATGGAATGTGAGAGGAGTGAATGATGAAGTGAAAGAGAGAGAGATTGTTCAGGTGCTTGAGGATGCAAAAGTGGATATATGTGGATTGACTGAAACTAAATGGAAAGGTGAAAGGGTGAGAGAAGGTGTAGGTATATGTGCGGGAGTCAGTGAGAATGAGAGGGCAAGAGAGGGAGTTTGTCTGATGATAAGCAAGAAGTGGAAGGAGAATATAAGAGAGTATGGAATAGTGGGTGCAAGGATTGTATGGGTGAGGATGAAAGTAGGTATACAAGCATGGGCGATTGTATGTGTGTATGCTCCAACAGAGGATCGAGTGGCAAGAGTGAAAGATGAGTTTTGGGCGAGAGTAGAAGCGTGTAAGGACAAGTTTGAGAGGAGCGAGAGAGTGCTGTTGATTGGAGACATGAATGGCAAAGATGGGAATGTACGAGTGGATGGAGTGGTTGGTCAGTGGGGTGTGCCAGCTGAAGTAGATGGGAATGGTAGTGCTTTGGTGGACATCTGTGCTTGTAAGGGGTTGGCAATAGCCAACACCTACTTTCGTCATAAGATGATCCACCGGTATACATGGAGAGTAATGAGGAGGATGGATGGTGAACTTGTTGAACGAAAGGCAATGATAGACTACGTGTGTGTGGATGAACGAATGAGAAGACAAGTGTTGGATGCAAGAGTGTGGAGAGGGTGGGGGAATGGAGTCTCGGACCATCACTTAGTGATGGCCAAGGTAGAGCTGCAAAGAAAGTGGTTGAGGAGACGAAGGGGAAGACAGGAGGAAGCAACTCCTGTGAGAAGAGTGGAGAAATTTCAAGATAGTGAGAAAATGACAGAGTATAAGAGCATAGTGGAAGAAAGATTGGGAAGGTATGAGCTAGAGCAGATGGAAGGGGTGGAAGACGTATGTAAGATATTCATGGAAGAGATAGGCGCAGCGTGTGAGGCGGTTTGTGGAGTGAGGAGGAGATGCAAGGGTGTGCAAGGGACAGCATGGTGGAATGATGAGGTGAAACGAGCTGTGGAACAAAAGAAGAAGGCATATAGTGAATGGTTGGCGAGTAGAGGTAGGGGAGAAGATGAGAGAGAGAAGAGAGAGGTATATGTGAGCAGGAGAAGGGAGGTTAAGAGACTGGTGAAGGAGAGTAAGAAGAAAGTGGATGAAGAGTTTGAGAGGAATCTGAGTGTGAAATGGAGGGAGAGTAAGAAATTGTTTTGGAAGGAGGTAAAGAAAGTAAGGCAGTGTGAAAGGGGAAATAGTAGGGGAGTGAAAGATAGGAATAATAGATTGTTGGTGGAGAAGTGAGAGAAATTAAGGAGATGGAAGGAGCACTTTGAGGATTTGTTGAATGTAGAGAGTGAGAGCAGTGTGAGTATAAGTGGTTGGGGAATGGCTGGGAGAAGAAGAGATGAGAGGAGGGAGGAAGAGATCAGTATAGCGGAAGTAGTGGAAGCGATTAAGAAGATTAAGCTGGGAAAGGCCCCAGGAATTGATGGAGTGTGTGGTGAAATGCTTAGGTATGGGGGTGAGATTGTTGTAGATTGGCTTGGGAAGAGGGAAGGGTTCCAGAGGACTGGAAATCAGGTATAATTGTTCCTCTGTACAAAGGAAAAGGGGAAAGAGAAGTATGTGGTAACCATAGGGGTATTTGCCTTCTTAGTGTGACTGGTAAAATATATGGTAGAATACTCATTGATAGGGTTAGGCATATGACAGAGGAGCTAGTTGGAAAAGAACAAGGGGGATTTAGGAAGGGAAAAGGGTGTGTAGATCAGATATTTGTTCTGAGATGTTTAGTGGAGAAGTATCTAGAGAAGGGAAGGAAAGTGTATGCTGCCTTCATGGACTTGGAGAAAGCTTATGACAGAATAGATAGGCAAGGTATGTGGAAGGTATTAAGAATATATGGAGTGGAGGGGAAATTGTTGAGTGCTGTGAAGAGTATGTACGAGGGAGCTAGGGCTACGGTGCGAGTGGATGGTGAGCTGAGTGAGTTCTTTGATCCCAATGTGGGACTGAAACAGGGGTGTGTGATGTCTCCATGGCTGTTTAATATATATATGGATGGGGTTGTAAAGGAGGTGCAAGGTAGGACAGTGGATGTGGGGCTGGCCCTAATGAATCAGGGTGAGATTAGGAAGCTTCCGGTGTTGCTGTTTGCTGATGATACAGTATTGTTGAGTGAAGATGAATGGGAGTTGCAAGGTTTGGTGAATGAATTTGGGACAGTGTGTAGGAGGAGGAAGCTGAAAGTTAATGTAAACAAAAGTAGTGTTATTGTGTTTGAGAGGAATGAAGTCACAGAGTGTGCAGTGAGGTTGGATGGTGAGGACATGGAGAATGTGAGTGCATTCAAGTACTTGGGTAGTGTAATGAGTAAGGATGGAACTTTGGGGGATGAAGTACGTGAGAGGGTACAGCAGGGAAGGAAGGTTGTTGGTACACTGAAAGCAGTGATGAGAAATAGGGAGGTGAGTATGGAAGTTAAGAAGTCACTTCATGATGGTATTGTGATCCCTACCCTGACGTATGGAAGCGAGGCGTGGACCTTGCAAGAGGGGAACAAGTCAAGAGTGAGAGCAGTGGAAATGAGTTACTTGAGAGGAGCATGTGGAGTGACGTGGAGGGACAGGTTGACGGATGAAGAAGTGTAGGAACGTTGTGGGGTAGATGTGGATGTGGTTGAGAAGATTAGGAGAAATACACTGAGGTGGTTTGGACATGTGGAGAGAATGGAGAATGAAAGACTGACTAAGAGGGTGTATGTAGGTGAGGTGGTGGGAGGGAGAGGGAGGGGTAGACCGAGGATGAGGTGGAGGGATGGAGTTGAGAGGTATATGAGGGAGGAGGGGGTGAGTTGGGGGGAGGGTAGTCAAATGGTGGGTGACAGAGTGACTTGGAGGCGTTTTGTCTGCGGCCACCCTTTGCGGGATTAGGGCGTCGGGCTATAGATAGATAGATAGATAATTATTATTATTATTATTATTAGTAGTAGTAGTAGTAGTAGCAGTAAGTAGCAGTAGTAGTAGTAGTGGTAATAGTGGTAGTAGTAGTAGTAGAAGTGGTGGTGGTGGTAGTAGTAGCAGTAGGAGAGGAAACTGTATCTGAAATGCATGACGGTTCTCACAAGACACCAACTGTCTCGATAGTCAATTATATTCTTTGTCTCCCTCCCTGTTCTTTTTCTAATCATTCCTGCCAACAAGCTTACACCCATGTAATCTTTAGTCAGTCTCTCATTTCCCTTTTGTTTGCCTAACCATTAATACATTTACACCTTTACATCTTTATGCTTTTTCATGCATTCCACTCTTGCAAATGGAACAGGGGTCAGAAACAGGAAAAGAAATTACACCAATGACAGAAAATATTACCAGACTACACAGCGAACAATGTCATGCATTCATGTATGCGTTCCTTCCACATTCAAATACTTTCACTCAAAGGAAATTGCGTGAAGTGTGAATTAAGATTACATTGCTCCTGAGTTAGCGAGGTGTGCGTGATTGTTGGTTTAGGCAAGGCAAATCATCTCCCTCTTTCAAAGCAATCCACATTCTTTCTCCTTTGGTCAAACTTTCAAGCTTTATTTCACTGCAATGACGTCCTGTTTGGAATTATGTTTACTACCACCAGACGGTTGTATTTACCTTAGAAGACAATTTGTGGCTTGCATGGATTAGAATTAGTCTTTCACTACAAGAAGTCCGGCCAAGGCTTAATAAAACCAATTGGCGGTAACAAGATTAAAGTAAATAAGACGTCAGGGTGGTGAAGAGGTAACTTTCACTTGGGGTAGTAGTTGAAAGCTAATGTCATATTTCAAGCATCATTAAAGATTTCGTAAAACCTTTTCCTCACCTATTCATTCAGCACGTGACATAGTAATATTCTCTTATACGTTATTGACGCAAACTGTATCGATATTTAAATGATATAAAGAAACGTCAGAGAACGCGAACATATTGGATGCAATATAAATCGCTAAGCAAGAGGTGCTACGAAGCCTCCTATACCACTTAAGTAAGCTACCCGACGGCCATGATCGTTGGTACGGCAAGGAAAATTTTTATTCCCCCTTTCACAGCATAGCATATTCATTTTGTAACCATACGCTCCCACCTCACACATACTCGTAAGGCAATATGCCGCCAGATGCATTTTACTCAGGAAAATAAAAGCCAGTGCGTGGCAGAATCTTGACTCGTGTATCACAGGAACAAGTTTCACCGAGGAGCAGCAGCCAGGTTTACTATGCAGAATTTTGTCTTGTAAGACTCTTGTCGGCTTGAAAGGCTTTGGGATTATAATATTATAATAATGATTATACTACTACTACTACTACTACTACCGTACTACTACTACTACTACTAGTACTACTACTACTACTACTACTACTAAAAGGAAACAGTAATTATGATTAACATTAAAATACTTATATTTCTAAAAAGAAATATTAAGCATAATACGTTGAACATGAGAGAGAGAGAGAGAGAGAGAGAGAGAGAGAGAGAGAGAGAGAGAGAGAGAGAGATGTATATGGCAGCGATCGACACGTCGTCCTGTCCAAGGCCCATAACTGTCCAGACCACTCATAAATCGATCCTCATCACATATCACAACACCGGATCTCTCTCTCTCTCTCTCTCTCTCTCTCTCTGCCACTCATTATCTGTTTGTACTTGGAACAAAGCACACACACACACACACACACACACACTTTCCCTCCTACACTAATTCAGATATACCGACACGTAGCTTGTACGTAACCGACCCATCCGTGTTTGAATTTTCAGTTGTGTAATTCTTTTTTTGTTTTTTCTTTTTTTGTTTTTTGTCCAATCGAAGTGGCAAAATGGATAGAGAAGTTTGGCTTGGGACAGTGTAGTTGAGGGTTAGATCTCAACTGCTGTAGGGAAGAGTTTGTGTATTTAAAAGAGTTACCAACATGTTCACTATTCTTCCTGTGGCTCCACCGACACTTCATAACAACACCTCCACTACTACCATAGAACAGGTTCTGTTTTTATAAATTCTAAGCTAACGCTGTGTTTTAGATTGTCAGTACATACTTTTGCTGTCACTCATACAGCGATCAGACATTTCACGATGAGATTAGAGTAAATATGAGAGTGAATATATACGAATAACCTCCAAACTTTTGGTAATAGATAACTGTTATAAAAAAAAAATATCCTAATAATTGGCTAGGACCGCGTATAAAATACCACTCTTAATCAGACTATGATATCGCTAGTGCATTGCAGTAGTGATGGTATCTATTAGTGACCCTGAGCAAGTTGTAAAAAAATGGTATTCTTTAGTCAGAAGCCAAGCATAACGTTGTGAGTCTCCCAGGCACTAAGAAATCCTAGTTAACACACCCAACTGAACCACACACTCTACCATCAGTCCAGCCACCCAACCAAACACCCCAACCCAGCCCGAGCATATAACCACACCCTTATCCTCACACACCTTTACTTCACACTCTCCACTTTCATATTTTCTACCATTTCACTTCCCTTCTCTTTAATCACATTCACACTTTCACACTTTCTAAGATTTCACTATCTGCTCACCTTCCTTAAGCTTTCACATTCACCATGTTTCCACAGTTCAACTCTGCATCACCTAACTCAGTATACTTCTATTTAAACACACACACACACACACACACACACACACACACACACACACACACTAGTTTCTCACGTCGCAGAATATCACTTACCCACTCCAAACTCTCATTAGCTTCACTATTCCATCTCATTCTTTCACAGAGAAGAGGTGAAGGTGTGACAGAGGAGAGAGGAGAACGGTTAGGATTATTGAAGAACATCAGTTTTTGCTAAGTTTCAGTCCTTCTCTACTGTACGACACGCAACAATAGACGTACCATTCAAATTCCCTCGCGGTAACTGAGTGGCTAAAGTTCTATGGCCACGAAGATGCCGACCAATTAAGCCAGGGTTCGAGTCCTGGTGTGGGCAAGCTAGTAGCACCACTTAACTCAGGTGTCCGTACATACCTCTTTGGATTGCTAGGTGTTAAATGAGTACTTAGACCCATACCTACGGAAGCTAACTGTGGTAAACTGAAAGATGTAGTAGCCTTATATCCCACGATTGTGGGTGAATAACCACCCACACGCTCAATGGCCAAATTTATGAATAAGAGCACAGTGGCTACGTGTCTCATGACATATCTTCTCTTTTATTTATTTCTATATTTAATTTCATTTTTGACCCCAGCTATAATCATGGACAAGCAGGGACGAGGGGGAAATTTTTTTTTTCTACAGTCTGGCCAGCCTGACTCCAATTTCCCACATTTTAGTTCCCATTACCTAGCAGCCGACCCCGCCCTGCCCCCCTACCCTCTGACTAATACCAGCACTATATAATCGTGCCGTCTCACCTTTCCTGACTCCACATACTGTACGCTTGTGGTGAATCAAGATGCGTCCTTGCCTGTGGATAGTGGAGTCCCCACGAGGACAGCCATTTCCATTTTACCTCCATGGGGGCGTAGGGGCCCAAGACTAGGGCACGGGATTTCAAATCACTTAAGCGTAGAGACCCAACTACGTCTCCGATAGTGTTTTACATGACAGAAAAACCCATGGCCGCCTATCTCACCTCATTATACTCTTGCATGTTACCAGTGCAAACACTGTCGATATTAAAACAACATAAATTACATACGAGATAGCCTACTGTCAAGACGTGGCAGGCAAAAAAAAAGCCGCCTAGAATACAGTACTAGGAAGCCCCCAATGCCACCTACAACATGGCTGTGAATCGCAAGACGGAACGTACAACGGAATGCAGTGAAAGATAAGAGCAGCTTGAAACAACAGTATAGAATTACGAGAACATGTTCTTAAAGGTATCATGAGAGAGAGAGAGAGAGAGAGAGAGAGAGAGAGAGAGAGGATGATTCTTGGAAGAGTAACGAAGAAGAAAGGAAACTGATCATTAAAGGTGTGGTCCCCAAACCAAATATACAGTTGTCAAGCAAATACCATCATTAAGAGGCAGACTGTGAGAAGTGTGAGGAGATCTGCTGTACTGATACCCAAAGCAAAGTCGTGTGGCTCATGTTGTACCGTGCTGGGAACGTAAAATTTCCTATAAAATCGAAGAAGTGCTGTGTGTCGCAAATAGTATATTACGTCTTACAGTCTTTTGAAACCAGTGTATACAGCGTTCAGACATCTCCAAATAATAGAATGTTGATTTTTGCCTCATTTTCTGCAACTTTCGTTAGAAAGCACAGTTTTTGCGAGGTTTCATCCTTGTATCCCCTCTTTCCGAATAGAAAAAAAAAAATGGGGTTGTTTGAGTAACAGCTGTGTGAGATGACAGAAAGCAAGGCACAATAGAGAGGTGGCCTGCAGTCCTACCGGACCCAGGTTCAAATCCCGGCTGGAGCAGGGAACAGTTTAAGGATTTGAATTTCATATAAATCAGACTTTACTGATCTACCAGCAGTCCCGCCGACATGTCGTAAAAATACCCCCGCTAATACCAATACACCAGTCCTGTATGAGACAGCCCTAGCATGTATTCAATATGGACGGTGGGTGTTAGCGCCGAAGTGGTGACATGTAGAGGTGTATGTATGTTGGAGGACTACTGGGCCTTGAGTGCAGGCTGTGAAGCCTATGCCCAGAGTCGGACACATAAAAAAAAAAAAAAAATGTCCTATTCCAGGTATCATTGTGAGTATCGTAACACATTTTTCCTCGCAATTTACTATACCCATTCCATGGCTAATTTTTTTAAAAATAATTACTATTGTTTGCCTCATTGGCATGTAATAGGATAAAAAGTGTAATATGCAAAATAAATCATCTGGGAAGATTTGCAACGAAGTCTGCTATGCCGTCTAGACCACTACCCACAGCGCCACAGAGGAAGGAGAGAGGACAGGAATGAGGGAGGGAAAGGAAGGAGGCGAAGAAACTTCATTTAAAAAGATGAGTTGTGAAGGTGTTTTGCATGGGTGGCATTATTCTGCAGTCAACATCTAATAGGGTTACCACAGTGTTAGGTTATGAAGGGTGTGGGAGAGGACTTAGGGAGATGTAAACTGAACGCATTCAGCCCGAGGGGCTCTTCTTAGCTAAATAAGATGGTTCCAAGATACTAGGAAGAAAAAAATTCGCTGAGCTATTGTTATTGTTGTTGCTGTGGCCGCAAGTTCTGAAACGAAAACCCAGTGGATTACAAGCTGGAGTTGCCCTTCTGCAGCTCATCATTCTCCTTTCGAAGGATGGGGATGCCGGTGAGGGAAGTTTCTATAACCAGTTAGTGTAGCCGACATGTTGTAAAGGTGCCGTCAAGTGAAGACGCCCCTCTCTAGCACGGAATTTAGTGCGTTTACGACACTTCCTTCCTTTCTTGTGACAGACTATCTGCCAGTACATACTCAAATGAGAAAGAATATTACGCACGCCTTTTAGAAAATATATCGGATATTTTCTACTAAAATGTCAAGTACTGGTGGTCGAATGTACAGAGGGGTACAAATAAGCAAAGGACAACAGATCTGTTGGTCATTTTGTGGCTGTTTGTTGAAGGGAAGGATATAACTAACAAAACTATTCTATGAGTTAAAGACAAGAATGGAAAAGCCGGAAGCCTCCTCCATCTCAACCAGGTTTGAATTTCTGAGAGGCGACTGACTCTTTAATTTTATCTTCACAGTTAATTTAAAGTTAATAATCATCGGGAAACGTCTATTCACATGTGTAATGACAGTGTGTTACTTGTAGCCAACCACTTTAAGTATCAAAACAAATTGCTGGGAGGAAATCTTTCATTCCGAAAGATGATATGGGTATCAGATATCGATTTGTGTATTGTAAAACAGAGTTTTGTTAACGTGACTGAGGATGTAAGAGTATGTCTGGATGTTTAAGGATCTGACCATACACCACTGGCAGTAATTCCTGATATGCCCTCCTCCCTCCTTATAGAAAACGGAAGTTATTTGGGGCAGTCATGCTATCGGTGATGGCGAATCACCCCATACAGAAAGGGCCGACTTACAGTGAAATAAATGTGAAGGACTTTATTGCTAGGATGTCACAACATTCACCACCCAACCTTGATATAATGAACCATGAGCATATCCTGAACGCAGTTACTGTGGGATGTAATACCATGAATGATAAAACTAAAGAGTGCATCGGAAGGAATAGTAATCAAGATGAAGGGTACAATGTGGCACAACCTCGCTGAAAAAGACTCCCAGAGGAAAATTATTCAAAGCGAATTTGGAAAGCAGTTGATTGAAAGGTGGAGTAAACAGTTGTATTATTAATCAACTAGATAGTAATTTTGCGGAACTGTAAAACCCTGGTTACCAGGATGAGAACCAGGTCGATATTGTCTGCCCCCTCAGTCCCCGTATTAGAGCAGCTCTTTACTCCTCGTTAATTGGATGAGGCAATTAAATTAATTAGTAAAAATAAAAGTTGCTCTGGAATTTGCCCGGGATTGTTGGCCAGAATTCCAGTGTCGTGGTTCTTCTTCATATGTCTTATCCTCTGTTATGGTGTTACAGTAGGGTGTTTGTCTTGTTTAAGTAAGGAGACAGAATGGCATGTGGAAACTACAGACATATTAGTATTATGAGCATGTTAACCAAAGTATATGATTCACTGATTTTGAACAGGTTGCTACTTTGGTGTAACATTGACAAATATCAGGCTGGGGCTACAAAGAAAAGAAGATGCCTAGAACAGATAATGACACTAGGTTGTTGTGTAACTATGCCAGTCACATGAAGTCAAAATTGTATGTAGTATTTATTGATTATAGCAAGGCATGTGATCGGGTTACTAGAAATAAAAATTATTAGAGAGTTAATGTCATTAGGATGTGGTAAAGTTATTATAACAGCAATGAAAAATACGTATAAGTGTACAAGAAATGTATTAGAAACTGCTACGGTAGAGGCCACGGTAGGAGTCAGGCAGGGTGCACCCTCCAGCTGTTTGCTATTCATTATGTACACAGATAGAATGGTTCGGATGCTGAATCAAGCAATTACATCAGATGGTTTTCTAGGTGCAATGCATGTGCTCCTACTAATGGACGATACTATAATTATTGCTACATCACGTGCAGTGCGTAAGAAAAAGATGTGGTGTTGAGGAGGTATTGTAATGAGTATGGAATGAAACTAAGTGAAAAGAAAACGAAGTTTTTTGTCATAAACCACAGCGAAAATGATAAAGCTAAGTTCACGGTTCGAGGTCATTAAATATGTTACTAATTAAAGATATTTGTACTTGGTGCTTGGTTACCGATACAGGGAAAACAAGAAAACACGCGGAGAGAGCATATCTCCGCCAATGTCGGATCCGGATCCGCCTCAAAATTTTAATTAATTCTTTCTTAGCCCATGGCTTCTACAAAACTTCATTGAAATTCATTGAGAACTTTTGGAGATATCGTGTGGACAAACAAACAGACAAACATAGGTGAATACATAACCTCCTCCAACTTCGTTGGCAGAGGTACAGGTAATGAATGATGTGATGAGGCTGCATGAAGCACTGGGGGAAACTGTAACGATTAAATTTGCGTGTTTTGTTCTAATACAATTATACCACACTGTTACGAGCGAAAAGTATGCTATGCAGCCGTAACATCAGCCCTGCTGTACTGCACTGAGACCTGGTTACTATAAATTATGAAGATTTAGCAAGGCAATATAACGAATAAGTGAAATGACTGCTTGGAGTGAGAAACAACACAAGTATTAACCCGTGTCTTATTGAATCAGGAGTGCCTCCGATACAATTTTGGACAGCCAGAAATTGGAAACGTTTCATGGAGTCTAAACTTCGGGTACTTGATAATGAAGAACCATTTCGGATTATTTACAATCTGTTTCGACAAGCAAATAGATCAGGCTGTAGATTTATATGCAGAGTATTGCAGGTTGATACCAACATTAACACACTGGGAAGAATAACTGAGTTAACGAATAACAAGCCAATCACTGCCACAAAGTACACCATATATAAATTAGAATTAAATCCCGGCCTGTGCGTTCATGAAGTTTATTCTGATAGTGCTTACATTCCAAATTACGCACGATAAGCGTTCACACAGACACGTTTCATGTCACATAATCTAAATATTGAAACAGGCAGAAGGAACCGCACGCCAAGAGCGCACCGACCATGTCTGTAACAGCGGTCATATACAAACAGTGCCGTGTATTGCTGGAATTGTGCACTGTTCGTGAGCCTGTGTGATAGGTTTACGCAGCATGATGTAAATACCTTTAACAAGTTATCTGGTGATGGGGATCACACGGTTGAGTTACGTAAATATGTATACGAAATTCTTTAACTGTTTAAAATTAGAAGCTCAGCAAATATTGTACCAATCATATATTGTTATGCTATAATATTATTTGTGATGCGGAATATGATATTTGAACATCTGTAAAATATTGGTTAATACATATACTAGCTAATAACTGCTACTAGGGTCACAAGCCGGTCACTTATGCATGGTGTTCTGCCCTACTTTAGCCCCCCCCCCAGTGTGTGTGTGTGTGTGTGTGTGTGTGTGTGTGTGTGTGTGTGTGGCAACACCGATATTGACCTAAGAAATTAATTAATGCTACGCCACCTATCTTAACTAAACCACACCCATTAAAAACCACTCGCACCCATCTAGGCCTACCTACACACACACACACACACACACACACACACACACACACACACAGCTAAAAATTTGTTAAGTAAGAGTATCTGCTAACATTATAGTACACTTACCACCACTACCACTACCTCCTTCACTTATACCAATGCCTCCACTACCACAATTACCACGACAAGCAGAACCATAGTCATAATACGACCATTTCCATTACTACTGTCATCACCAATACAACCAACACTACCGCTACCACCACGCCACCGCCACAAACACTACCACAACCTCTACCACCACCCTTATCACAAACACTCTATCAAGACTACCAGTACAACCACCAGTTCCACAACAACTTCCACCACCACCAAAATTGCCATAAATTCCATGCCTACCACCACCAGATACACTATCACGTCGACCACTACCTCCACCACAACCACCACCATATCTATCAACTTTCATTCCCACCTCTGCTACCACCACCACAACCACAAAAACTACTATTACTACTACTACTAGTACTACTACTACTACTACAACCATCACCACCACCACCACTACTACTACAGCCACAACCACTACCACAGCGGCTACAACCACCACCACTGTTTCTACAACCACAAACACAACCATTACAACTACAACCATATCCACAACCACCACTACTTCTACAGTCGCAACCACTACCACTCCTACTACAGTCACAACCAGTCCACTACTACTAATACTACAACCACAACCATCACCACCAATATTACTGTACTACACTTATAATCACTCCCACCACAACCACTACAGGCACCACCACCACCAACAACAACACTACCACACCTACACCATCACCACAACCACTACCACAATCCCTACCAACATTCTACCTACCACTATCGCGCCACTCGAGTAGAACTGGACCTTCGTAGACTAGTTTTTCAAATACTCCTATCGCTTATCTGTGCGTAAGGTAAAACTGGGAATATTTAGTTCTTAGCTTTGTTTCTCATTTGTTTTACTTAAGTTATGCCTATTTATATTTTCCTTCTGGCTTTTCACAATTGACTATTTCATCATGTCTCTCCTTTCTATTTTTTCTTTCGTTTATACGAGTACTCATATATAGTCTTACCTCTATTTTCGTTTTCATGAGTCATTTTTCTCCGTGTTGCTCATTTTTTTTTTTTCGCATTTCATCATCATCATCATCACGCTTAATTTCAACCACGATGCAACTGGTACGAGGTTGGAAGAACGATAGGAAGCATTAAAATGATAAAATTATCAAACAGCATGCACTCCCAGTAAAATCGGCCACATCATACACTTCTATACTACTGTTATATACAAGCTGGTCAGTATACAGCACTCTACCAGAAACACCAGTTATAATTATGGTATACATTAAGTTGTGGGGACGGCTCAGTCTGCTGATGTGGGCGTGGATGTGGTAGTGCGAATAGGAAGGAAATAAATGGCGTAGAAGAAACACTGATAACGCTGATTGGTTCACAAAACACAGGAGAAATCACTCAGCTAATATTTTCCGTATTCATACTCTGTTTCTTTTTTTATCTCAGATATTTTTCTATAACATGATTATTTTTTAGTTTAGATCTCATATTTCCTTCTTTTCATCTCTGCTACTGATTTACAGT
Organism: Coenobita brevimanus; assembly: GCF_032717465.1. Lineage (NCBI taxonomy): Eukaryota > Metazoa > Arthropoda > Malacostraca > Decapoda > Coenobitidae > Coenobita > Coenobita brevimanus. Next base: position 6,013,985 of record NC_136966.1, read on the forward strand.
TTTTAGCACAGTTCTTATAAGTCTATCATATTTTCCTACCTTTCCCTCTCTCCCATCCTAACTCCTTCCACCCACTCCTCTCTCTCTCTCTCTCTCTCTCTCTCTCTCTTCTCTCTCTGCTTTATCATTTTTTTTTTCCATAAGTTCTTTTAAAGTTTTTAAATGAACATCAAGGTCGGACCACCTAGGAAGAATTGTAAAATCTAGGTGTTGTATCCTTGAAATTCTCTCTCTCTCTCTCTCTCTCTCTCTCTCTCTCTCTCTCTCTCTCTCTCTCTCTCTCTCTCTCTCTCATCGTGA